>NC_069003.1:30600348-30603971 GCF_001194135.2 Octopus bimaculoides
GTGGTGATGTAGAAAGACTACTGCCTGTATGGTGGTATTGGTGAGTGGGGTTGTATGTAAAGTAACCCTAGGTGAGCGGGAGGGGCACTGCTTTGGGATAGTTAGCTGTGTGGGTATGAATCTGGAATATTTGCCATTGGAATGTGTAGCTTTGGTTTGATGGTGAAAGGGAATGAGGGATGTTTTATTGTTAATGATGTGAAAGTGTCTAGGTGTGTGTGTGTCTGTGTCTGTAGGATGAACGCATAATCTACAGCTGGCTATGGCCTCTGTGTGTGTGTGAATTTCTATTAGTTAAAGAATTAAAGAAAATACTTTTAAATGTGTGTGTATGTTTGTATTTAAACATGTGTGTATATAGATAGGTGTGTGTGCATGTCAATGTCTCTCTGTAAAGAACACATGTATGTTTATATGCAAATACATGCGCGTGTTCATATATAAACACATGCGTGTGTGTGTATGTAGATATGTCTGTGCGTATGTATATAAATACCTGTGTTTTGTATGCATATACATGTGTGTACATGTGTTACATTAGTGACCATATGGCGGACAATGTGTGCGTGTGTGTATACAAAGCAGTTGGATGTACTTGTAGAAACCCCTTGATATACATGTGGGGCAGGTATATATAATTCTCTCTCTCTCTATACATACATACACTGATGTCTCTGTTAGATGACCACCACAGCTATCTCCTCCTCCGCCTCCTCTTCCTAACATGTACAACTGGGAGGGAAGGAATCTGGTAGTTAAAATACTTAGCAACACTGGGCTTGTATTATTGTTGTTTCGCCTTCCATCCTGTTCCTTCCCTTGAGGATACAGCAAGAGAGAGACAGAGAGTGTGTGTGTGTGTTGTCAGCTCTTATCATTCCAGGGTTTTTAATTTGTCAAGGCCTCTCTCCCTGATCCCCTCCACTCCACTGACAGCTGTGTGTAATTTCCTCAGTACTGCGCATACACTTGTGTACATAAGTGTGTACATGTGTACGCGTCTATGCATACATACACATCACACAAATAGCTGTAGTTGTGTGTCGTATATAGGTGTGTATGTGTATAGATGTATTTTATATATATATATATATATATATATGTGTGTGTGTAGATGCATTTTATATATATATATATATATATATATATGTGTGTGTGTGTGTGTGTGTGTGTATGTATAGTCACAGGCTTGGCTGTGTGGTAAGAAGCTTTAAGGTGGCGAGCTGGCAGAAACGTTAGCATGCTGGGCGAAATGCTTAGCGGTATTTCATTTGTCTTTACATTCTGAGTTCAAATTCCGCCGAGGTCGACTTTGCCTTTCAAAATTTTGGGGATCGACAAATTAAGTACCAGTTGCATACTGGAGTCGACCTAATCGACTAGCCCCTTCCCCACCTTAATTTCGGGCCTTGTGCCTAGAGTATAAAAGAAAATGTTTTTATTTAGTTCAATGTGATTTAGTTTTGCAGGCTACTTACAGAACCTTAGCTGATTCAGTCTCACCATTGCAAGACTTCTTATATGGGACTCATGGTGCATAAAAGCACTCGTTTTCATATCATCGTATGATAGGCTTCTTCACAGTGTCCATGTACCAAATTTATTTGCAAGCCATTGGTCAGTCCTGGGTAGGAAGGGCTCTAGTAGAAGACAAAGCACTTCCTGAAATTGCCATGCAGCAGGCCTGAACACAAGATCACATAATCTTGGTTCAGAAAGAAAAGTTCCTGAACCATTCAGCCATACCAGCAACCTATTCCGTTTGGAATCTATTTACCCATTTGTGCCGAAATTTTTCTAGTGAATGAAATTGCCTGAAAATTCACAGATACTATTATTTTGATCTAAATGACAACTGAAAAAAATTTCGTTGAAATCCATTTAATACAGACTGCATACGCGTTAAGAACATGTTTCATTTTTTGATACAGATCACACACAAATCACAATTTGTATCAAGTATTTGTTTTATACCCTTATAAATTAAGGGTCAGTTTAAAATGGACGATTGAGTTGAATGGGTTAACATGATATTAACATTTGGTTAAGAGTACCTTCGTTTTACTTTCGCTGTTGTTCTTGTTTTCTTCCATGTAACTATGGCAACAAATTTCCTTTCAATGGACTACTTCACAACACTGAAGCTTTCGGAGGAGATGACAAAAGACCGAGATATCTGGTACCTTGCTGTACTCAAGAAGACCCATCCTTCGCAGCACAAGTGTTGAGACTGCTCTTCCTGGTGAAGGGGATTGGCCTTCAAGGGTCCTGTTTTGGTGCCATGTAAAGAGCAGTTGTGCTGGTGCTGCTGTGTAAAGGCACTCATGCCAGTATCATGTTAAAATCTTCTGGCCCTCAAAGGCACACAGCTCAGTGGTTAGAGCGTCAAGCTCACAATCGTGAGGTAGTGAGTTCGATTCCTGGACTGGGGAGTGTATTGTGTTCTTGAGCAAGACACTTTATTTCACGTTGCACCAGTTCACTCAGCTGTTGAAATGAGTTGCAACATCACTGGTGCCAACCTGTATCGGCCCCTTTTGCCTTTCCCTTGGATAACATCAGTGGTGCAGAGAGGAGAGGCTTGTATGCAGGGGCAACTGCTGGTCTTCCATAAACGACCTTACGCAGACTTGTGCCTTGAAGGAGAACTTTCTAGGTGTAATCGCATGGTCATTCACGACTGAAGGGGGTCTCTAGCTTACATTAGGAAGAGCATCCAGCTGTAGGAACCAAGCCATATCAGACTAGAACCTGGTGCAGCTCTCGAGCATTAAAGGGCAGTGGTGGTGTGGTGTGGTGGTGGTAGTGGTGTGACCTTGTCTTCAGTTTTTTCAATTTATTAATTTTATTTACTTGAAGGGTTTCATGGTTGTAGATATTTGATTTTGCAGTAAAATTAGTCAGTTTTCTATACAGACCAAATAATATAACAGTTTTTTTGTTTTTTTTCTTGAATATTTCTTTTCTTTTTCTCTCTTCTGAATATTATATGACAATAACAATTGACAGCAAGTTTAATTACTTAAAATCGTTAACAGTTGGCTGTCAGTATCATTAGAGCATCAGACGAAATGCTTTATGATTACTTCTGGCTCGCTACATTCTGAGTTCAAATCCTGCCAACATCGGCTTTGCCTTTTGCCCTTCACCCCTCTAAGATTGATGTAATAAAGCAGTAGTTAATGATTAGGGTTGATCTCATCAACTGATCTCCTCTCTTTTAAATTGTTGGCCTTGTGCCAAAATTAGAAAGCGTTTATTATTTTGGTGGTGAGTTGGTAGAGTTGTTAGCAAACTGGCCAATGCTTAGCAGCATTTCATCTGTCTTTACATTCTTTTTTTCCCCCAAATACATTGCACTTCATATTCAAGGCTCTGATGAAGCAATAATGTGTTGCTCAGGCACTCGACTATCAGTGCATTGCATCCTTTAGCAGAAACAGCTGTAAGCTAATGAAGTTCACAAGATAATCATTTATTCCTTTCCCATCTCTTTTTCTTACTTTCGCTCTATACTCATCTAAACATTTTATTCTGAAACATATCAACGATGGGCTGATGAAAAGCTCTTGGTTTTGGGTAAAAGAAAATACAGGAGGATCAGTTAATTACGATTTTATTCA
>NC_069003.1:30604071-30605826 GCF_001194135.2 Octopus bimaculoides
TAGTAGATTTCATTGAATAATGTTCTGAGAGTGTGTACGCATGTGTGTGTATATGCATGTTTGTACATGTGAGTCTATATACGCATATATGTGTGTGTGTATGCATGTTTGTACATATATGAGTGTATATACGCACAAGTGTGTGTATTTGCGTATATGTATATGTGTGTATGTATGTATATCTATGTGCATGTATACATACTGACACATACATATCTATATACACTCACACAGACACAAGCTATATTCAGCTGGTTGTAATACTCGCAGTTGGCAACCATATGTTTCCTGTACATACACACACCACCACCACCTTCACCCCCTCCACTGCCACTCTTCTTTCTAACAATTTTAATCCGGATAAACCCATGAGTTATGGCCAGAATAATTTTACTGTTGTTGTGTGTCCTTTTCTTCTTGTTTATTTACACATTCGTATGTTACACATCATCATCATCATCGTTTAACGTCCGCTTTCCATGCTAGCATGGGTTGGACAATTTGAGTGAGGACTGGTGAACCAGATGACTGCACCAGGCTCCAGCCTGATCTGGCAGAGTTTCTACAGCTGGATGCCCTTCCTAACACCAACCACTCCGAGAGTGTAGTGGGTGCTTTTACGTGCCACTGGCACGAGGGCCAATCTGACGGTACTTTTCTTTTATTATTTTTACTTGCTTCAGTCATTTGACTGTGGCCATGCTGGAGCACCGCATTTAGTCGAGCAAATCGATCAGAAGACTTATTCTTTGTAAGCCTAGTACTTATTGTATCGGTTTCTTTTGCTGAACTGCTAAGTTACCGGGGCGTAAACACACCAGCATCGGTTGTCAAGGAATGTTAGAGGAACAAACACATATATATATATGACAGGCTTCTTTTAGTTTCCGTCTACCAAATCTACTCACAAGGCTTTGGGCAGGTCAAGGCTGTACTAGAAGACACTTGTCCAAAGTGTCCATGTGGCTGGGTAGCCAAGCGTCTTACTACACAGCCATGGCTATTCAAAAGAATGTGAAGAAATGGGTATTACATTTGACGAGAATAATCTGAATGCAGAAAGTTTAATTAACCCAGCAATACCCTGCTCAAGTATTCTACCTGCATTATGTTAAAAACTGGCCAGATCCAACCTCTCACACATGACTTACAACATCATTCTAAAGACAAACAATCACGTTATTAAAATCCCAAAGCTTTGAGATAATGTATGACCAATTCAAAATAATGTGAATAAATAAGCATTACATTTGACAGAGAGTAATCTGGATGCGAATGGGTTATATTAGTGTTGTATTCATAGGTGTGTTGGATTAATGGAATGGCCAGAAGCTGTTCTGTTCACTTGTCATCCCTGCTGTAGCTATTCTTCCTGTAACTACTTAGTCTACCCCACTTCCTTTATATATATATGTGTGTGTGTGTGTATGCATGTCTTTCTCTTTTTCTTTTCCTCTTCCTGCTTGCCTGATTTCCCCTCTGTTGGAAGGAAAGAATATGGTTAGGCTTATCTTAATTGAAATCCAATTTGTGTGTAAAGGATCACAAGATAGAGTGGGAGGATGAGGCGAGGGTCGGGGATAAGGGGTGGACTGCAACAAGAGGTAGTGGACCATGATGGACTCTGCCCCTTACACAAGCACACACACACAAACACATGCTCTCTAAACTCAACTGAAAAGAATGAGTTTTGATGCTTGAGGGGGAAAGAAAAAAAAAATCTGTAAAACAAGGAATATAACCCCCCCCCCCCCC
>NC_069003.1:30605843-30606829 GCF_001194135.2 Octopus bimaculoides
GGAATGAAAAGCCAATCAAATTAAGTCAGCTAGGTTTTGGGAATTCCTTGTGGGTGTCTGTGGGTGTATGGGTTCCAATCCCATGGGGTTGGCATCAAAAATAAAACACTCCCCAAATTAAGAAGAAAGTGAAGAAGGATAACCAACCAAGCATGCAAATCTGATTAGACTGTGGGACTTTGGGTTGAATTCCTCTTTTTTTTTTCTTTTTTTTTTTTTCAATAATTTTCTTTCAGAGGGAAATAGTGATAGAAAAAATAACAGTTATTTGACTATGGCCATGCTGGAGCACCACCTTAAAGGGTGTTTTTAGTCGCAGAAATCGACTCTCTCTTCCCTTTCAGGGCTTATTCTTTGTAAGCCTGGTACTTATTCTATTGGCCTGTTTTGCTGAAATGCTAAGTTACGGAGGGGGATGTAAACACACCAACAGCAATTGTCAGGGGACAAACTTAGACGCAAAGACACATGCACACAAATATATGCATGTATGTATATATATATATATATATATATATATATACACACACTTCTTTCAGACTTCTTTCAGTTTTTCTCTAACAAATCTACTCATAAGGCTTTGGTTTGCCCGAGGCTATAAGGAAAGATACTTGGCCAAGATGCCATACAGTGGGACTGAACCCGTAACTATGTGGTTGGGAAGCAAGCTTCTTACCCCACAGCCACTCCTGCACTTATTATATATATAAATAACATGTCTTCTCCATGTGTAGGCGCATGGCTCAGTGGTTCGAGCGTTGAGCTTACGATCGTGAGTTTGTGAGTTCGAATCCCAGACCGGGCTGCGTGTTGTGTTCTTGAGCAAGACCCTATATTTTTTGTAGTTTCAGCTCAGAGCTGCAGCCGTGCTGGAACACCTGATTTTTGAATATATATATATATATATTCAAAAGGTTATTGCATTGATATTAATTCACTTGTTACCTATATATTCACATATATTCACCATTCTGAAGTAACACATG
>NC_069003.1:30608822-30611322 GCF_001194135.2 Octopus bimaculoides
CCACTTCAGAAGTACATTAATGCCTTCTGTGTATAAATGGGTTTTGTTAAGGGGTGTGTGTGTGTGTATACGTGTATATATGAAATATATGAGCATGTAAAAGGTGTTTTTGTACATGTGTGTGAATGATATATGACTTTCTGTGTGTGTGTGTGTGTGTATTTGTGTGTGAATGAATATTATGTTTCTCTTGTGTGTGTGTGTGTATGTAAATTCTATTGTGTGTGTGTGTGTGTGTGTGTATGCAAATTCTTGTGTGTGCATGTATGTATATGAATATGCAAATGATTGTATGTATATGTGTTTATGTATATATAATATATATATGTGTGTGTGTGTATGTAAATAAGTGTTTCTGTAAGTGTGAATATGTTTGTATATATATGTGTGTTTGTGTGTCTGTATGAATGTATTTGAGTGTATTATAAATATGGATTTGTATGTGTGTATATATGTATTTGTATGTGTGTATATATGTATTTGTGTTTGTGTATAATTGTTATTTTTGCATTGTTTCCAAAACAAGTCATCATCATTAATTATTATTACATAATAATTATTATCACAATTATCAGTCATAACTATTATCATTATGCTATTAATTATATTTATCTCGACAGACAATCATGTTGTTCTCTTCTTTTTTTTCTTCAAGTGTTTATTCCTTGTTTATTTTATGTCGGGGGTTGTCTTCAGTGGTTGTTTTTGTGAAGCATTCAATATGTTGTCGAGGATTTATTTTGGTTCTTCAAGGAGATTCACAATAACAAGAACAATTACACATAATTACATGATGAGACACTAAAGAGGGAGAAAACAAAGCAAAAGAAACCTTTTTTTTTTGTTTTTCTTTTGGCCTCCCTCTATGAATATTGACAAATTACTTGGCAGGAGGAGATTTCTAGTGGTTTGTGATAGTAGGGGCTGTGTTGTGATGGCGGTGGTGGTGGTGGTAGTAGTAGTAGTAGGAAGTTGTGCTGTAGTTGCAGTGGTAGCAGTTGTGGAGTGTTGGTTGGCTGCTGTGGTTGCAGCTGTAGTGGTGGTTATGGTAGGTGTGAGGTGTTTCTTTGGTTGTCGTGGTATTGTTGCTGTTGGTGGTGGTAGTGGTGGTAGAAGAGGGTTGTGTTGTGATGGTGATGGTAGTAGTGGTAGGTATAACGAATTTTGGTCATGGTTTTAGTGTCTTTCAAGGTCAGGGTAGTAGTTGACACTTAGATTAAGAATACATTACACTTGGTTTGAGTGATGGCGGAGGGATGTTTATCATTATTATTATTATTATTATTATTATTATTATTATAGGTGGCGAGCTGGCAGAACCGTTAGCATGCTAGGCGAAATGCTTACCAGTATTTTTCGTTTTCCACAACGTTCTGAGTTCAAATTCCGCTGAGGTCGACTTTGCCTTTCAAGGTCTATTAGATAAGTACCAGTTACGCACTGGGGTCGATGTAATTGACTTAATCCCTTCCCACAAAAAATTAGTGGCCTTGTGCTTCCCAGTAGAAAGGATTATTATCATTATAGGTGATGAGCTGGCAGAATCGTTAGCACGCCAAGCAAAATGCTTAGCGGTATTCCGTCTGTCTTTATGTTCTGAGTTCAAATTCCACCGAGGTCAACTTTGCCTTTCATCTTTCTGGGGGTCGATAAATTAAGTACCAGTTGCGTACTGGGGTCAATCTAACCGACTGGCCTCTCCCCCCAAATTTCCAGCCTTGTGCCTGGAGTAAAAAGATTATTATTATTATTATTATTATTATTGGTGGTGATGGTAGTGTTGGGGTAATAAGCAGTATCGGAAAAAGGAATTTGTAAGTGATGGTGGTTAATGATAATAGGGGCACATTTGACAATGATGATGATGATGACGATGATGACTGTGACAGCAGTGGTGGTGGTGGTGGGGGTGGTAATGAGGTAATGATAATTGTCATCATCCTTTTTTCCTCGTTCATAGCTGGTGATAACGGTGGTCGGTGTTGATAATGATGATTGCCGTCATCATCATCGGATTGTGGTGGTGGTGGTGATGATAAAGGTGGTAAACCATTTCGGTGGATGGGTGGGGGGAGTACAACAGCAGCAGCAGCAGCGGTGGTGGTGGTGGTGGTGGTGATGGTGAATGCTCCCTGACAAATTATACTGGAAGTGTATAATAGATGTATAACAAATAAACAAACAAACAAAAAAGAGTTGGCAAAGTGAAATGGGTTAACTCTCCCACCACTCCCCACCCCCACCACTCCCACACTCCTTTCTCTTTCTCTCAAATGATCTGCCTTTTGTGTGTGCGTATGTGTAGTGCACACACATGCATGGAATCACACGCTCTTACACATACATACACTCACACACACACACACTTACATACACACATGCACTTACACTTGTGCATCCATGCATTCTTTTACACTTACACACACACACTTTTACATACATGCCATCTCTTACGCACACACACACACATACACATTCTTAAACGTGCATACACACACTC
>NC_069003.1:30613822-30621969 GCF_001194135.2 Octopus bimaculoides
GCACATCATGGACGTACTGTTTGATTTAACCCTTTCCAGCAGCAATGATTTCTTTTATATTTCTAATGCTAATTCTCTTTTACTTTGCAGGATCCTCCCAGCTCTGTGTCTTTAGGATTAAGAATGGAGGAAATGATATTCAACTTGGCAGATACTCACTTATTCTTCAATGATTTAGAAGTAAGTTCAAACCCTACTTATTCCATTTTCCCCTTCTGTGTACTTACTTTCTCTCACTTTACCCCATATTTACACACGTTAAGGGCCTTTCTCACACTCACATCAGCAACCAAAAGGCTTTAAAAACCAGGAAAGAAAGAAAAACTAATTTAACTGCCTTCAATTCTTTGTAACTTTTTTCCAGTAGGAGAAAGAAAACTACAAAAGTGAAACTGCCTTGTGGTCCAAAAGAAAGCTATGATTTGAAACTGCTTTATGCTGCTTTGTGGTCATGTCTTGTTCTTGGGAAAAGCTTGAGGATTGGACCTGGCTCTCTGTCAGTTATAACAAGTGTTCCAGTTGACCCAGTCAACTAGAACAGCCTGCTCATGAAATTAACATGCAAGTGGCTGAGTGCTCCACAGACATATATAGTTCTCTGGGAGATTCAGCATGACACAATGTGACAAGGCTGACCCTTTGAATTACAGGTGTACTACTCGTTTTTGCCAGCTGAGTGGACTGGAGCAACGAGAAATAAAGTGTCTTGCTTAAGGAATCGACACACCACCAGGAATTGACCTCGCAGCTTTGCAACTGTGAGTTGAATACCCTGGCCACTAAGCAACAAGCCTTCTTAAGGAGCAGACCCCAAGGAACTACCATGTGTTGGAACCCCTAAGGCAGTTAGACATTGTCTACAACCTTGTTATGAGTAACTTGTGCCATGCTGTTTCTGTGGATCCTTCAGTGATGCTGAGAAGGGGATATACTGCATTGGCAGCAACTTGTCCCATGCCCAGGTTTGGATCCTATCAAACACTCCATACTGGACGAATAGACACTGTGCCTATGGATTGGACAACTAGGGTCCAGCCATGGTCCTTAATGACAGACAGAGGCACAGTAAGCTTTTCCAGAACACCTTATCTTGTGTGCATAAATTACTTCATCATCACTTTAATGTCCACTTTTCCATGCTTGCATGGATTGGATAGAATTCGTTGAGGTGGATTTTTTTTATAGCCAGATACCTTTCCTGTCACCAACCCTCACCTCTTTCCAAATAAGGTAATATTTCCCCATTAGCCAGACATGTTCTTCACAGAAGATTCAAAATGGAAGACACCACTTGTATGCCAGTGACTTTCATTTGCAGCTGTGACACAGTGCACAAGTGTCAGATAAGAAGATGCAGTAATATGCGCACACACGCACAGTTTCCATCTACCAAATCCACTCGTAAGCCTTTGGTCGGCCCACGACTATAGCAGAAGACACTAAAGTGCTGTGCAGTGGGATTGAACTGAGAACCATTTGGTTCAGAAGTAAACTTCTTACCACACAGCCATGCCTACGCCTGTAAATATTTAAATATTGTGTGTATATGTGTATATATACATACATATAAACATTAAGAAGGATATATATATACTTATGTATACACACATACACATATATACACATACACACACACAGAAACCCAGGGTGCATTTTAAAATCTCTTACCATGGCACAAATAAAATTTATTGTCACTCTACAAAGCTGAGGTGAGATAAGGGCCAGATTTAATATATAGGCCAATATAGACAAGATATAAATCCAGGGGCCTCAGACAACAAAGGCCCTGTTAACTCGGAGATGCTTTTATAAAGCTTGGCATTAAAATTTTTAAAAACATATTTGCAGCAAGCAAATAAATGAATTTGTAGTTCTTTTTGTTTTTTACCTGTTTCAGTCATTAGACTGTGGCCATACTGGAGCACTGCCTTATTTGTTTAAATCTTTTTGAAATCCAATAGAATACATTTAAAAAACTATTGAACCCCTCTTGATATATTGGGCCCTTTTATATTTAAAATGCCATTAAATTTTGTTGTTGTCATTGCCAATAATAATTTGAGCCGTATTGTCTTATTGTTATTACAGGAATGTGATCAAGTTCATATAGACGATGTGTCATCTGATGATAATGGACAGGACCTTAGGTAAGAACCGCTTTTACTTATTCAATTAAGTCCCCTGCTTCCTGTGGAACCCCTTTGTTCCCTTTCAAGCAAAGATCACTGATGACTTTCCTTCACTGTTCTCATCAACCCCATTTTCTTGTCTGTGAATTCTTCAACCCAGTAGCAAGAAACGGATCAAGACGACAACTAGAGATGGAGACAGATGCAGGGGATAACCAAGATGTCTTACTTGCCTCATCTTGCTCTCTGGACCCTGAGAGGTGCTAGCTACAACACCAGGTCAGATTAGAACTGGGGGGGGGGGCTGTAGTGGGTAAGAGGTGGTTCAACATGCCTCAAAACCTTGGAACTGCCAAACCAGATCAATGCTGCTGGATGCAGTTTAATCACATAACCCAAGCCATCCCATATCTGTCACCGCATCTACTTCACACATTATCACATATACCTTTATATCATAAACCCACGATCTTGTGAGTGTGGATGCAACCCGCTAACCACTTACCATGCTCTTTCACATATCGTATTATATTAGCACATCAGGCAGAATGCTTAGCCACGTTTCATCCGTCCTGACGTTCTAAGTTCAAATCCTGCCGAAGTCAAATTTTCCTTTCATCCTTTCAGGGTTAGGAAATAATTACCAATTACACACTGAATCTGATGTAATTGACTAACCCCACCCATCCCATCCCAAATTTCGGGCCTTGTGCTTTTAGTAGAAAGGATTATTATATGGTTTAGAAGCTTAGTAATAACAAGCTTATTAACATTGAAGTTTATTATTAATTAATAAATATTCGAGCAATAAAAATTAATTAGTAATAAATTTTCTTTGTAATTTGACTTATTGTTAAATACACTTGTTAGTGATTAACTTATAAGCAGTATACTTATTAGGATAAAAAGTATTAAGAAATTTATAATTAATAAACTGTTAATAAATAACTAGTAATAATATTATTGGTAATAGATTGTAAAAACGCTTAATCAGTTGATAAGGTTTAATAATCTGCTTACTACCGATAAAGTTCGTAATAAGCACCGCGATTAACTTTGCCTTTCATCTTTTCTGTGGGTGGGGTGGTTGTTAAAATAAAGTACTAAGCAAGGACTTGGTTGTTAATATAGATAGACCAAACCCCATAGCCCTTGGGGGTATGGGTCAATGTAATCGACTTAATCCCTTTGTCTGTCCTTGTTTGTTCCCTCTATGTTTAGCGCCCCTGTGGGCAATAAAGACATAATAATAATAATAATTATTATTATTATTATTATTATTATTTTCATCATCATCATCATCACCAGTTGACTAGGTGTTTTGAGATGGAAGAAAAGATGTTTCTTTACTTTACAGACTTAGGCTTTTGGGTTAAGATAATTTTGTATGGAATTCAAGAATTAATGGGATCCAATGAATGAACCAAGGTCCCAGATTGTGTAAGGCACAAGTAAGCTGTGTTGAGTGTTGTTGACCATGACCCAGACAGGGTGCAGCAAGGGGGGGAACTGGCTACTCCAGAGCTCTCAGTATGTGAAAAATGCCAGAGAGGAGTGGATTGAATAAAGCGATGTAATAATACTCTACTTAAATGCTACCAGCAGCCACCTTGTCTATCTATTATGACGAGGATCTAATCACTTGTCACTGCAGGTTGACAATACTATCTGGCCTCTCTCATTGATGAACAATAAGTCATCTGTGTGTGTTGGTATGGAGTGAAATGGTTGTGTGCTATGGGGGTGGTTTTGTGATGTTATTATGTATGCCTTTGTGTGTGTGTGTGTGTGTGTGTTCATTCATTAGTTTTATGTTTGTTTTTGTTTTTTTTCCATGCTGGCATGAGTTAGGTGGATCCTTCTTTGAGGCAGTATTTTACAACCAGGATGTTGGCTATGTGGAAAGAAGCTTCCTTCCCAACCATGTGGTTCTGGGTTCAGTCTCACTGTGTTGCAACTTAGACAAGTGTCTCCTGTTACAACCATGGGCTCACCAAAGCCTTAAGTGGAGTTTGTAGATAGAAAGTGGAAGAAGCCTGTCATATATATATAAATAATGTATGTGTGTGTATATAAATATATCTCTATCTATTAATTTTCAAACTGTGGGCCTCACAGAGGCAATGACTAGTGACCAAGACCTTTGGCAATATGCTGTGCTTGAGAAAACCTGTCAAACCAAATGAAATCGTAGTCATGGCCGATGTTGGTGTCACAAAACTGGCACATAAAAAGTACCTTTCAAGCATTGGGCCTTACAGAGGCATGGTAGCCATGACCCATGAAAAGCACCTTTCAAGTGTTGGGCCTCACAGAGACAATGATGAATGACCAAGACCTTTGGTATTATGCCACGCTTGGGTAGATGACCCGTCAAGCCAAGTAAAATCACAGTCATGGCAGATACTGGTGTCACACAAATGGCACCCATGCCGGTGGCACGTAAAAGCACGAGTGGTTGGCATTAAGAAGGGCATCCAGCCGTAGAAACCATGTCAAATCAGACTGGAGTCTGGTGCAGCCTTCCAGCTTGCAAGCCTTGGTCAAACCATCCAACTCATGGACAACACACATTAAATGATGATGACCATGCATACATAGGCATAGGTGTTGTTGTGGCTGTGTGGTTAGACGTTTGTTTCCCAACCACACACAGTCTGGTTTCAGTCCCGCTGTGTGGTAACTTAGACAAGTGTTTACCAAAACTTTGTGAGTGGGTCTGGTAGACAGAAACTGAAAGAAGCCTGTTGTATGCTTGTTTGTGTGTGTACGTGTGTCGCTGTCTCCTTGCCTTCACATTGTGTGATAATTGTAAACGAATGTGACTGTCCTGCAAATGGTGTCCTTCATTTCCAATCTTCCATCGTAATGTATCTCATTACAGGGGAATAGTAACCTTAATCAGAACCGTTAGCACACCAGGCGAAATGCTTAGTAGTATTTCGTCTGCCACTACGGTCCGAGTTCAAATTCCACCGAGGTCAACCTTGCCTTTCATCCTTTCAGGGTCGACTAAATAAGTACCAGTTATGCACTGGGGTTGATATAATCTACTTAATCCGTTTGTCTGTCCTTGTTTGTCCCCTCTGTGTTTAGCCCCTTGTGAGTAGTAAAGAAATAAGAAACTGGTATGGGTTGGTGGCAGGAAGAGCATCCGGCTGTAGGAAATCCATCTCAAGAAAACTCTGTCTGACCCATGCAAGCATGGAAAAGTGGACATTAACACATTGATGATAAAGACAAAGATGATGGTTTAATTGTTTTATTGTTTTTCTTATTCACCACTCTTTTTTTTTTTTTTCTTTTATATTTCCAGTTCATATAACTTTGCGACTGATGGTTTCCATGCAGCCACCACCAATGCAAATCTGTGTATAGCCACTGGTGTTCGCGGAGGAGTCGACTGGATGCGGAAGCTCGCCTTTCGGTACCGACGGATAAAGGAGATATACAATAGTTACAGAAATAATGTAGGAGGTTGGTATTTGTCATTTTGGATCTGTTATGATTTTATTTTGAAGTTACTGATAGAAATGATAGTTAGACATTTAAGGATAAAAAAAAAGGGGAACAACATCAAGAACAAGGTATTTGGGGTTAGAAATAAGCGGTATTTCACCTGTCTTTACATTCTGAGTTCAAATTCCGCTGAGGTCGATGTAATCGACTGACCCCCTCCTCCAAAATTTCAGGCCTTGTGCCTATAGTAGAAAGGATTATTATTATTATTATTATTATTATTATTATTATTAAGCTTACAATCTTTTGTTCTGATTTCAAATCCCATGGCCACAGTCCAATGACTACACACACACACACATACACACTTTTACGTATTTGTTTTTGCACATTAATGCATCTTGTCATTTTTGTTGAATTCCAGGTTTATTAGGTCCGCAGAAACGGGAACAGTGGCTTCAATTGAGGCAAGAAATTGAAAACATCACAGACAGTTGGCTAACAATGGCATTGAAATCTCTCAACATAATCAACACCAGGTACGTATGCAATATATATGATATATATATATGTGCCAGTGCTGCCTGACTGGCCCTCGTGCCAGTGGCATGTAAAAAGCACCCACTACACTCCCAGAATGGTTGGCATTAGGAAGGGCATCCAGCTGTAGAAACCTTGCCAGATCAGATTGGAGCCTAGTACAGCCTCCTGGCTTGCCAGTCATCATTCAAACCATCCAACCAATACCATATGGAAAAGTGAACATTAAATAATGATGATATATGTATGTAAAAGTAATAATTTAAATGTAGAATGGAGGGACGTGAAATTGATGTAACACTTGTTTCTGTAAACAAACAATTTATTCCATATCTTACAATGTTATGCAATACATGCCACAACATAAGGAATTAATCCCTTATATTTATATATATTAGATGTGTCCTCCATGTCACTGAAAATATCTGGGTTGTCAGCTTTACATTTTGTGGGTCCTGAGGTTGCTTTTTAGGCCTGTTTCGGCATAAAATCTGTTGGTATAATGGGGCATCTACAAGCAGAGTTGGGATCCAATGGGACTTTTGCTTTCCTTGCAGCTGTCGTCTCTAAGTTGTCCTGGTGTATAAGTTGACCTACCAATTTTTATCTGAAAATATTTCACATAAGCCAGAAAATATGGTATGTGCATACATAAGACAAGAAGGGTGCAATTTGAAAGAAATTCAGCTGCTATTTCTAACAGGTTGAAATGCCATGTAGAAGTTTTTCCTTTGTTGGCTCATGCATAGATACATACAGTAGTTTTTGGCACACAAATCAATGTAGTATTGAGGTGTAAACATTCAAACATTGTCACTATCTTTCCAAATCCTGCCACATTTCACATGGAATTTTTGGTCCTCCAAAGACGTTTTGGTGTATAGGTCAACCTACCCCCTTCTTTTTAACTGAAGATCTGTTTGAAAAATTCAGCTGGTATGCTGGAAGATTTGGTATATGCGAATATTTGATAGATGGAGATTGTTCAAAAGCCTATCATATGACACACATTTATTTATTTATTTTTTTAAATCTTTTCAGATCTAACTGTGTAAATGTGTTAGTGACAACTACTCAGCTTGTGCCTGCATTAGCTAAAGTGTTGCTTTATGGTCTGGGAGGAGTTTTCTCAATTGAAAACATATACAGTGCAACAAAAATAGGTTGGTAAACTCATTTCTTTCCACCTCTCTCTCTCTCTCTCTTTCTATGTGCAGCATACATGTTTGTTTTGTCTGTCTCTGTGTTCATAGCTATATTTGTTTGTTTGAATGTCATTCTCTCCTCTTTCTTCATATGTGTATAAGGCATATGCTGGTACCGCATTAACGCATCCATGCTGGTGCTACATAAACACACCTGCTATGTAAGCGTACCTGTGCTGGTACTGCATAAACACACCTGTGCCATTGCGACATAAATGCACCTATGTTGGTGCTACGAAAATAGACCCATGCCCGCGGTACATAAAAAGCACTCAGCTCACTCTGTAAAGTGGTTGGCACTAGGAAGGGCATCCAGCCATAGAAACCATGCCAAAGCGGACAATTGAAGTCTGGACAGCCCCCTGCTAGCCAGCTCCATGTCAAATTGTCCAACCCATGCCAGCATGGATAGTGGACGCTAAACGATGATGATGATGATGATGATGTGTATAAGGTGCTGAGCTGGCAGAATTGATTACGGGCCCCGCAAAATGCTTAGCAGCATTTCATCCATCTTTAATATTCTGAGTTCAAATTCCACCAATATAGAATTTACCTTTCATCCTTTCGGGGGTCAATGAAATTAGTACCAGGCCTTGTTCCTATAATAGAAAGGTTCATTATTATTATTATTATCATCATCATCATCATTATTATTATTATTGTCATTATTATTATTATTATCATTATTATTATTATTATTATTATTATTAGTATTATTATTATCATCATCATCATTATTATTATTATTATTGTCATTATTATTATTATTATTATTATTATTATTATCATTATTATTATCATTATTATTATC
>NC_069003.1:30622308-30623335 GCF_001194135.2 Octopus bimaculoides
ATTATTATCATTATTATTATCATTATTATTATCATTATTATTATCATTATTATTATCATTATTATTATCATTATTATTATCATCATTATTGTCATCATTATTATTATCATTATTATTGTCATCATTATTGTCATCATTATTGTCATCATTATTATTATCATTATTATTATCATTATCATTGTTGCCATTATTATTGAGGCAGCAAGCTGGCCGAATCATTAGCACGCCAAGCAAAATGCTTAGAATGTAAAGATGGACGAAATGCCACTCAGTTCAAATGCTGCTGAGGTCAACTTTGCCTTTCATCCTTTCAGGGTCAATGGAATAAGTACCAGTTGATTACTGGGGTTGATGTAATCGACTTAACCCCTCCCCACAATATCTCCAGCCTTGTGCTAATAATGGAAAGGATTATTATCATTATTATTATTATTATTATTATTATTTGCACACCACCAGGCAAAATACTTATGGCTTTTCATCTGTCTTTACAGTCTGAGTTCAACTTCCACCAAGGTTGACTTTGCCTTTCATCTTTTCAGGGTCAATAAAATAAGTACCAGTTGAACACTGGGGGTCGATGTAATCAATTTACCCCCCCCCCCCAAAAAAAAATTTTTTTCAGGCCTTGTGCCTCTAGTGGAAAGTCTGCATGAGTTTGTAAAATGTTGGTTTGATTTTGCTCCAGGTTTCTTAACCTTTTAGCATTTAAACCGGCCATATCTGGCCCAAATATTCCTCCAGTTATATATCAAGTCATAATATTGACCATTTCGAACATAAATTAACTGGAACAGTGGATCTTGAAGCAGATAAAAGGGAGTCTGGTATACATGGGCGACTGCTGGTCATCCATAAACAACTTTGACCGGATTTGTGCCTTGGAGAGGAACTTTCAAGGTGCAATCCCATGGTCATTCATGACCGAAGGGTCTCTTTACACTTGTTCTTAACTGAAATTTAACTGTGGAGATCCAAGTTCAGATTCCTGCTTACGGTAACATGATATTACAGTTCTCCCCCCCCC
>NC_069003.1:30623435-30623993 GCF_001194135.2 Octopus bimaculoides
CCACTCTTGTCCTTTTGTGCCCCCCCCCCACTATCATTGCACTCCATTTTTCTTTTGTTTTCCTCTTTCTCATGATGAATTGGTTAGAGTACGTGTTATATATCATTTAATAACAACAGGGTTTATTTGATGGGAAGACCGAGCAGTAATCAGAGGAACTTGTATAGCATACTGCGTCCTATGAATAGAAACCACAAATATAATTCCTATTTTTATTAAATGATATTTATCTTTCACTGGATTGAGTACTTTTTCATTGATCCAACCAACTAGCAAACAGTATACTATTGTGTATTTGATTATATATATATATATACATCCACATACATGGTGACCATAGCACATATTCCAACATCTTCTACCCTTAGCAGTAAACTAATGTGAACAAAACTGTGTTGGATGATAAACTTATTATTATTATTATTAATTCTAATACATAAGCCAACGGAATCATTAGTGCAGCAGAACAAATTGCTTTGTACCAATTTTTCTTGTTACTTATGTTCTATGTTCAAATTCTGCCAATGTTAACTTGGCTTATCATTCTCTCGGGGAAGC
>NC_069003.1:30624003-30625786 GCF_001194135.2 Octopus bimaculoides
GGGGGGGGGGAACAGTCGATAAGATAAAGTACCAGTGATGTTCTGGGGGTTGACGATGTAATCGACTTGTCTTCTCCCTTTGAATTGCTTACCCCGAGACAGAATTTCGGATGAATAATTATGCTTAAGTCAACTTTGCTTGGACTTAATGTACATTGAGTTTATTAATGGACTCAGATCGTATGCATCCAACTTGCTAACAATAACATCAGGCAAAAACCCTAGGTAGCTAAATTTTTAAAATTCATCTTGTTGGTGGGGAAAAGAGGTGTATTGGGAGGGTTGATTAGATTTAGAAAGAAAAACAAGGAGAAATATAATGTACATATTGCTGTTTGTCTCTGTGTAGGATAGAGTTACAAAAAATGCTACTTCTGGTTGGTGTTGATGTGTGTATGTTGTGAACTGACAGTTGGCAAACAACAGCAGTTCTTTGTAATCTTGCATTACACTGACCTAATGAGAATGTGTGTGTGTGAGTGTATGTTATAAAGATAAATGAACTAAAAACACAAGAGACAAGATTTAACAAAGGTGTTATTAGCCTAATGCTTAGAAGGAAAGGGAAAGGATCCTTAATGTTTTGGACACTAGTACTTCATCAGAAAAAGAAGAAAAATGGCAAAAGAAAGAGATAACAATCACACAATTAAGTAAATGCATTTGTTTACAAACTAAAGGCAAAAGAACTCAATACAAAGAGTTTGAAATTTATATTTTGAAACTGACATATCACATCTCCAATCACCTGTCATTTTCTTCTGGTGAGGGCCACCTGGCTACACCTAACAGACCCATTGAAACTTGTTATTACATACATCATCATGGGTCTTTATTACATATGAATGTGCATAAGCCGTAGTGCTCCTAAAACAGCTATTAAGATGAGACCATTTATTTCTTCTTTATTCCATTCTCTGCATTTTATATGTAAATGTATGCATTAAACCTACCTTTGTTTATCTGCCCTTCTACCTATAGGTATGTATGTGAGTAGCTTTTACTAAGACGTGTTGATACCTTACGACTGATACAGTTGTTTCGAAAACATTCTAGTTATTTCTTCAACGGTCAGAGTCTGGTCTTTGAAGAAATACCAGAAAGTATTGAAAAATTGCACAAGATTCTAAGGTATTTCTTGATTAGTAAAAAGAAATATTGACCAAGTGTCTTCAATATAAGTTCTGGGGTCGATTTGCTCGACTACAGGCGGTGCTCCAGCATGGCCACAGTCAAATGACTGAAACAAGTAAAAGAGTGATATTCTGTGTGCTTTTTCAAATTATATATACATACATGATAATCAATGAAAATTTTGTGGGGGGTTTTTTTCTCTCTCTAAGTTATAAGGCCACCCAGTTAAGGTATATATATAAACACATGCATATATGTATGTGATGTGTGTATATATTTAATCTCAATGATGAGACATATAATCTATATACATTTACAAACATTGTGTCCAGGGAAAATTTTGTTTTTTTCTTTATCTCTATCGCTCTTCTTCTCCTTTGCCACCCATGCATATACTTGGGGTAAGGGAGATTGCTTGTGGCTACTCTACCCTATCATAGTGGTTCCTTCTGTTTTTTTTTGGGGGGGGGTTAACCCTAACTTCTCACATTACTTCAACCATTCTTCATCTCACTCCAATTCAACATTTCTTTCAACTCCACAACTCCTACATCAACTTCTGACCCGACCCGACCCGGCCCTGTTCACTCTTCCCCAACTCACCCTACATCTAATTCCAAGTTACTCTTTCCAGTGGGGGACAGTTTTC
>NC_069003.1:30627102-30633003 GCF_001194135.2 Octopus bimaculoides
GTGTCTGTTTGTTTGTTTCTTTATTTTTGTAGTTTGTTGGTTGAGCTAAAGAAAGATACTACAAGACCAACCTAAAGGTTTGCCAGCTGCAACTATCACCTCTCCACTTTTTTTTTTGCAGGACAGTATATCTAGGACTACATCAACTATATGTATATATATAATTACATATATATATATATATATACAAATAATATATGCATATATATGTACATACCTTCATCTACATGTACATATAGATGCATATCTGGGTACAGGACGTTGCAAAAAAAACATGGACAAAATGATAAACAAGGTACAGAAAACACACAGGCCACATAGAGAACATATCCTTCATCAGCTGCCACCAGTATAACACTGATATATATATATAATGAGAGGTAATATTTGTCTCCGTTAGCGACAAATATTACCTCTCAGAATCTGAGCTGGCAGAATCGTCAGCACGCCAGGCGAAATGCTTAACGGTATTTCATCTGCCGTTATGCTCTGAGTTCAAATTCCACCAAGGTCGACTTTACCTTTCAGGGCCGATAAATTAAGTACCAGTTATACACTGGAGTCAATGTAATTGACTTAAGCCCTTTGTCTATCCTTGTATGTCCCCCTCTATGTTTAGCCCCTTGTGAGCAGTAAAGAAATAAATATGTCTCCACTTAAATGTGGACATTCCATTAAAACTAACTATATTGTAGCAGTTACCACGAGCCACAGAATAGTTTACTGTAACAGAACATCCACATCCAGGTGGGGGATAATAAATATTACCTTTCGGTATTAATACTGCTTCTGCCACATATATATGGATTCAGGTAATCCAGTAGTACTCATATAAAAAAAACAAGCTCCTTAATGTATCATTCTATAAACGATTGGAATATATTATTATTATACATTTCGCCCGGCCACCTCGCTACCTTTTTAGATGTATGTAGTGCAAGCCAACCAAATCTGATCCCTCCTACCTATCCTAGAATGTCACTGGGAAAGTATGCAAGCACATTATCAAAGTTGTGAGATAATCCATGATCAATTCAAAACAATATAAATAAATAAGCATCACATTTGACAAAGAAATCTGAATACGAAAGGGTTAAAGCAGGGGTTCTCAACCATGGGCCCCCTTTGATTACTATTTTATTCTGGTGGATCCTGCCCATAGTCATTTGTTTAAAAATTAGTTTTGTAGAAACTTCTCTCAAAATTCCCATTTTGTTTTTCACACGTTAAGTTGTGTAGGTTGAACTATGTAAAATGTTAGACAAAGAAACCCAGCTGTTTTTTTGCAATACATACATCTAAAGCAAAATTTTTTCAGGGGCCCTTTATATGCTATTGTGGATCCCTAATTTACTATTTTGTTATGTGGACCCCCAGTTGAGAAACCACTGCTTGAAAAGATCTATAGGAGTAATGTTACTTAACGGGGGTACATAGCTTGAAGATCGGAAAGATAATTGATTTAAAAAGTCAAGTTGCTACATGTCAGCACTGAGGTCTTACAGTTCCAGTATGACAGACATGTGGTTAAAATGTAGGAGATAATCACAAGACAGATTCATCTAAGCCAAACCGATTCACAGAAGACCTGGGGGTAGACCAAGATTGAGATGGTTGGGTAATACCCATAGTCTCAGTTGGTCATGCCTGGGAATCCAGCCGGAATGTTCCATAACATTGGCTACTGATAGGACCCATTGGACAACACAAGTCCTTGGGGACCCTACCACCACATTCCAGGACCAGTGAGTGGAGAAGATGGATGGATTTTAAATTCTTTAACCAGGGAATTGGTAGATTCATGAGGGCAGTATTTTACTCCTGAAAAACTCTTGAAATAGAGATGTATAAGCTGTCTTTAAAAGGTTTAGTAGATTCCATGAAGAAGCTTTAAAGCATTTTGGCATAAACAAGTCCTTCTTTACATTAAATTCCCTACTTACACTAATTTTTCTGATATTCTATAGATGTTTTAACCTTCACAAATGATGTAAAGTGCACTGCTAACACAGTAGAACACGATATTGACTTATAAAATTGTTTAAATATACTTTATAGAATATTTTGGCTGCATAACAAAATACCATATCCCTACAAGTCATTGATATTTTCCCAAAGGGTCTCCGATATACATATGAATACCAGGGTTTCTTTATAAGCATTATAAAAATTACATGTTCTTTTACTTGTTTCAGTCATTTGACTGGAGCACCACCTAGAATGGTTTTAGTCAAACAAATCGACCCCTGGAATTATTTAAGCCTAGTACTTATTGTATCGGCCTCTTTTACTGAACCGCTAAGTTAGAGGGACTTAAAAAAACCAACACCAGTTGTCAAGTGGTGATGGGGACAAACATGGAAACAAAGACACACTCATATATATATATATATATATATATATATATATATATATAAATGAGTTGTAATGTCACTGGTGCCAAGCTGTGTCCACTTTTGCCTTTCACTTGGATGACATTGGTGACATGGAGAGGGAATGCTGATATGCATGGGTCGACGGCTGGTCTTCCATAAACAATCTTGCCCGGATATATCCCTCAGAGGGTAACTTTCTAGGTGCAATCCCATGGTCATTCATTATCAAAGGGGATTCGTTATCAAAGATGAAGGAAATAGAAATGATTGAGTAAGGAGGAATTGGTCGGCAACAGAAGAGGAAAGGTGGAGAGCAGCACCAGTGGAATAAAGGTGTAGATAGATGAGAAATAGAGATACCGAGTGTATAGGGAAGGGAGAAAAAAGGACAAAAGCACCAAATATATTCCTTCGGAAACAAAACTACCTGAAAAACTATAAACAGGGTGAAAGAAATCCTCTCAATGAGGAGTAAAAAAAAAACGAAGTCCCATTCTGTGGCACCTTGGGTAAGTGTCTTCTATAGCCTTGGGCCAACCAAAGCCTTGTGAGTGGATTTGGTAGACAGAAACTGAAAGAAGCCTATTATATATATATATGTGTGTGTGTGTGTCTGTCCCCTCACACCACTTGGCAGTTAGTGTTAGTGTGTTTACATCCCCATAACTTTGCAGTTCAGCAAAAGAGACTGATAGAACAAGTACTCAGAAACAATATGTCCTAGGGTCGATTTGTTTGACTAAAACCCTTCAAGTTGATGTTCCAGTATGGCCACAGTCAGATGACTGAAACAAGTAAAAAAATTCCATTTGTAATTATCCATGATCCAAAAAAAACCATAACTTCTTATATTCAGCCATATTTTACCTTCCAGTCTAACACCAATCATCAAATCTCAGGAAAATAATTGGAAGAATCACAAATTAGCAACAACAAAGACAACCACCAATTTTTCAAGGGCTCGTAAAAATGGCGAAATTCAAATCAAAAGAAGAAACGATGTGACAAAATGTTGAGACCTTATTTCTGGAACAGGTGACAACCAAAATACACAAGAATGAGAAGGAATTGAAGGTTAATGCAAAGATGAATTGCAAAACAAAAAAAAACATTTACTGCATCATGTACACACAAAGCAATGAGAATTACATCGGACAAACAGGATAAGAATTAATACATTGAGTAAGGATACATAAGCAACAAATAAAAGCTATATATCTTGGAAATGCTTCAAATAATGAACAACTAGACATTTGTGCAAATAGAAAATTTTAAATATTGCCATTTTCAGAAAAAAAAAGGAGAGAAAATGATCAACTATGAAAAGCAAAGTACAAGAAAAGATAAGCACTTAGACATAAAAAGGCATCTTTCCAAAGGACTTTTCTGTTTCTTTTTAAGATTTTCTTATAAAATAAAGTCATTAATTTAAGAATATGTTTCTTCAATTATATGTACTAGGCTTACAAAGAATAAGTCCTGGGGATGATTTGCTCGACTAAAGGCGGTGCTCCAGCATGGCCACAGTCAAATGACTGAAACAATTAAAAGAGTAAAGGTAGCTTTTTCTACATCCACATGCTCATAAAAAGTGTACCATGAATTTGCTGGGAGTCCTTCTTCAAGGAAAAGTTGAAAGCAAAGTAATTAATGAGATTCAGTAGGGTTTATTAAAAACAAAAAAAAAGGCCTGGGTGCAGCTGATAAGGAATGCAGGACCTCTTGAGCCTCATACATGAACATGAAGTGATAAGACAAAAGGTATGAGAGGTAAGAAGGAATGAGGAGAGGCAAGTAAAGTCAAGAGTGAGACGAAGAGAGGGGGAAGTTGAAGGATAAGAAATGGTATAATGAACTAAGAGGAAGGGTAAGAGTAAAAGGGGAGGGGAAAAATACCATTAACCCTTTAGTGTATAAAACTGGCCATATCCAGCCTGAATATTCTCCTTGTTTTATGTTCAAAACTGATCAGATCCAGCCTCTTATACCTACCCTACAATGTCATTCTAAAGATAAACAATCGCATCATCAAAATCTCGAAGCTATGAGATAATGCATGGCTAATTCCAAACAATAAATAAGCTTTATATGTGATCGAGTAATCTGAATGCTGAATGGTTAATCTGGCCATATCTAGCCAAAATACGCTTACCTGATTTGTGCTCAATGTAAATAATGTGCATGATTCCTCATCTCTAAAATATAGAACAGCCAAATCTGGTTTCCCACATCTATCCTACAATGTCATTCTAAAAATATTCACTCACATTATTGAAGTCACAAAGCTACGAGATAATGCCTGATTAAAGCAAAAGAATGCAAATAAATAAGCATTACATTTGACAGAGTTATCTAAATGCTAAAAGGGTAATCTAAACACGTCAGTAACTAACAATGGTACCAAGTTCCGTAATGAAATGGTATTCCCTTCGTTTCTTTGAGAATGTGAATCCATGGTGTGCAGCAATGCTTTCACACTGATAAGTGAGTGATGGAATGGCCTGTCAGGCTGAAACAGGTCCGTGGAGCGTACAAAAAAAAAACATCCATCCTCCCATGAAAGATAAATCCATCTTCAACTTCCGTATTCTACTTTCTGATTCCAGAACCACACCAATCATTCTTGCACCACTTCTCCTCACCTTTACAAACGAATCTCAGAAATCTCCCAGTAAGAAGCTCCACAAGAAGAGTCTTAAACAGAGAGATAGGTAGATAGACAGACAGACAGGTAGATAGACAGATAGATAAGTAGATACACAGGTAGATAGACAAACAAATAAGTAAATAGACGGATAGACAGACAGATGGGTAGATAGACAGACAGACAGGTAGATACACAGGTAGATAGACAAACAAATAAGTAAATAGACGGATAGACAGACAGATGGGTAGATAGATAGGTAGATAATGCATACATACATAAAGATAGAAAAGAAAATGCAGTTTGGAAAGACTTGAAAAGAACATTTAATTTAGCTATATAATAAAATGTTCAGACTGTGGCCATGCTGGGGCATCACCTTGAAAAGTTTTTAGTCAAGTGAATCAATTCCAGTACTTATTTTTTAAGCCTCGTACTAATTCTATCAGTCACTTTTCCAACCTTCTCACTGCCGAAATCAGATATATCCACGCAAAATTTCATTACCCTTAACTGCAGAAAACAGTTTTGTGTACCAGATCATCTTTTGTTTTGATTCATTTTTATTTTATTTCAGTATGACTAAATCATTTTTTAAAATGATTGAAACCGGTAGCATATTTTGATAAAACTGTAAATAGTTTCTCTCTTTTATCTATAATAAAGTTCTCCAAGCATTTCCTCTATTTTTTAATATAAATTTAATCATGGGAAACCTCTCAACCATTTCAATATACCTATGTCTATCCATCCATCCACCTATCTATCTATCTAAGATGTCATGTTTGAAACTATTTTTATTGAGATATAGGGAGTTTAATCACGCAACTTCTATGTGACCTGCAGAAAACGCCAATCCTATTTTTGGTAGATATTTAATAT
>NC_069003.1:30633159-30635102 GCF_001194135.2 Octopus bimaculoides
TATATATATAAATATACATGCTTTAATACAATAAATATATGAATGTATAAACAGAAATATGCCTAACTAAATATATTATATAATAATAAATTGTAATTTTTTTTTAAGTGAATAAATAAATATTTAATAAAATAAATATTACACCCTTCCATTGCATCAGGGTATCAGAGGTACTTGTGAAGACACCCACTTAAACATGTGCATGTACTTTTACATAAATATATACACACACACACACACACACACATATAAATACAAACACATACATGTACATACTCTCATATATATACGAATCTGTATGTGTGTGTGTGTGTATACATACACAAATAGATGCAAATATATATACATACATATATATATATATATAACTACCGATATATGTATATATTTATCTTTGCATCTATTTATGTGTGTATATATAGATGAGTGTGTCTATATATACACACATTTTATTTGATTTTTCCTATTTTTATTATGTGTTCATATGTAATATGCTTTCGTGTGTGTGTGTATGTGTGTATGTGTGTGAGTAGGTGGGTAGCTAAGGATTTCTTAGACACAAAAAAAGAAAAACAAAAGGAGAGAGAGAGAGAGAGAGAGAGAGAAAGAGGAGGTATTATTTGTTGACTTTTTCGATAATTACTTCCTGTCAGTATTTAATCTCATCTCCAGAATTAGACAGAACCTAAAGAATTGGTAGATTAAGTTCTATATTCACTGTCTGGAAGAAGATGCCGAAAAGAATTTCTCCAAGTCTATTTGGAATTTATTTATCTATTCTTATTTCCTTTTTTTTTTTCGGTTTTTGTTTATTTTGATTGTAACATTTATAATTTCCCAAAGACATTCCATGAACGAAAATGCAACAGAATTTTTCAAATTTGACCAAAAAATTGATTTCGTGTTTCTTTAAAACAATTACGGGATTGTCTGTACCAATACTCTTTTACTGATTTCATCCACTGGACAATGGCCATTCTGGGGCATCACCTCCAACGTTTTCAGTAATCAAATTAATTTCAGCTCCTTGTTTCTGTCTGAGCTTGGCTGTGTGGTTAAGTGACCATGTGGTTTTGGGTTCTGTTCCACTATGCAGCACCTTGGGCAAGTATTTTCTACTATAGCCGCAAAAAGCCAGCTTTCCAATCATGTGGTAGAATGATTCTGGTAGAATCATAAGCACGCCAAGCAAAATGCTTAGCGGCATTTTGTTCATCTCTATGTTCTGAGTTCAAACTCTGCCGAGGTTGACTTTGCCTTTCATCCTTTTGGGGTCGGTAAAATAAGTATCAGTTGAGCAGTGGGGTCAGTGTAATCAACCAGTCCCCTCCCCCTAAATTTCAGGCCTTGTGCCTACAGTAAAAAGGATTACTAAGGTGGGGACTTTGTAGAACTGTTAGCATACCAGGTCAAGTACGTTCTGAGTTCAAATTCCGCTGGGGTCAACATTGTTTTTCATCCTTTTGGTGGGAGTTGATGAAATAAGTACTAATTAAACACTAGGGGGTGAGGTGTGGGGGTGGGGTTAATCGAGTTACCCCACTGCCCCGAACTTGCTGGCTTTGTGCCAAAATTTGAAACTAAAACATTGCTAAATTGGCAGAACTTTGGACAAAATGCTTTTTAGGTATTTCTTTCATTTCTTCTCTTTCCAGGTTCAAACCCCATTCATGTTGAGTATTTTCTTTTATCCCTTCGGGAGCTGCGGTCATCTGGTACATCCAAGAAACTACTATGCTGGTAGTATTGACAGTGGTGGTGGTTGTGGTGGTGGTGGCGGTGGTAGTTGTGGTGATGGCAGTGTAGGTATAGATGCCAGGGACAGTGTTGGTTGTGGTGGTGGTGGTGGTGTGGTGGTGACAGTTCCAGGGTTTGGCACTTTTATTTAGAGGCAATGGTGGTGGTGGTGGTGGTAAACATTCCACTCACACCCCTCACCTCAC
>NC_069003.1:30636247-30640442 GCF_001194135.2 Octopus bimaculoides
TGTATATATATATATATATATATATATATATATATATATATATATATATGTTAATAGTAATAATAATAATAAATATATATATATATATATATCTATTATTTATATTTATTATATATATATAATGAATATATAATGAATATATATATAATAAATATAAATAATAAATATATATATATATATATATACATACTTATTTACAGTTATATATATACATTCATATGCATATTTATAAATATATTCCTACATGAATGTACATGTATGTTTAAATATGTATGTACACACATACACACACACACACATTCAGAGAGAGCAAGAGAGAGTCACACAGACAGAAAGCTAGCATGTGTGTATATCACACTCATACAAAGACAATAATCCTTGTCTGTCTGCATGTGTGTGTGTGTGTGTGTGAATAACTGCTCTTCTCACTGCAAATCGAAACAGCAGATGGTTTTATTTGTTGCAGCTGACTGTACATAATGTTAACATTATGAACCCCTGCGCATCCCCTCTGCCTCTCCCTCCTAAACCACATCTTGTCGTTGTTGTTAGTGTTGTCGGGGTGTTGAGATGGTGCTAGAAAGTGGGAATTTTCTATTTACAATTCTTGCATTGTTATTAAACAGACGTTGCACTCCACAGATATCTTTCATCGTCTTTCTAACTTGGTTTCTCTCCATCATCATCGCTTAATGTCTGTTTTCCAATGCTGGCATGGGTTGGACAGTTTTACAGGAGCTGCCCAGTCTCCAATTGTCTGCCGTGGCATGGTTTCTATGGCTGGATGCCCTTCCTAAGGCCAGCCACTTTACAGAGTGTATTGGGTGTTTTTTATGTACCACCAGCATGGGTGCATATATACAACACTGGAATGAGTGCATTCTATGCAGCCACAGCACCTGTAAAGTACAAGCCTGTGTATATACATGCATATCTGTATCACATGTATATATAATGTGCGTGTGTGTGCACGTGCACATATCTGTCTGTCTTTCTGTGTATATACAGTAGTACCTCGGTTTTCAAACAACTCTGGAGATGAATAAATCGTGCTTTATATATATATACATATATATATATATATGTATATAGTCAATAAAAGATATCAGAAAAGAAACACACTCTAAAGAATAGTAATTATTAAAACAAAAAGTTAATTTCTGGTTGTAGAGTTACCAAAGGTTTCATATCCACAAAAGCCAAAAGCCTTGTGGACAGCTGTATCTTTTAGAAAGTCATGTAGCCATTCTCCAAGTTTTCCAACTATGCAGAGATCACGCAGTCTGTGACATAGCATATCATGGTCGACTTCGTCAAATGCTTTCGTGAAGTCAAGATATAACACATCTACATTTCAGTTGTTGAGCAGCTGCTTTTAACCCCCTGTCATAGTGCTGCAAGAAGTGTATCAGGCAGCTTCTACTTGGCCAAAAACCATGCTGTGTGTCAGTCAGCAAGTCATTCTCTTCAAAGAACACACTACTTTCCTGCGGACTATTCATTCCACAACTTTGCTGATGTGTGAGGTCAGAGAGATTGGCCAATAATCTTTAGCATCTGCTCTGTTTCTTCCTTTGTGGATAGGACATATTACTCCCTCCTTCAATTTGCCTGGGAGCTTACCATTTGTAAGGGAGCTCTGGAAAAGAAGTTGCAGTGGTTTTGCAAGGGCTTATTCGCATGATTTGAGAAGGATTGTTGGGAATCCTTCAGAGCCAGAAGCTGAGTTTTCATCCACCTCATCTATGGCCAGTATTACATCTTCTTTAATGCTGATGTAATCAATCATTGCCTCTTTGGTTACAGGTGAAACAGCAAAGAAATCTGCCAGTTTGTTCACTTTGGAACTGTTCGTTCAGTTTTTCACTTATCTTCATTGAATTTCTTGTAAGGGAGCCATTCTTTTCGAAGAGATGCCCTATCTTGTAGTATACTGCAACCGTTTCTTTAATAAAGTTAAAGAAAGCTTTAAGGTCTGACCTAATATTTTTTGTCACCCAGGCCTCCTTATCTGCTCTCTCTCTCTCTCTCTCTCTCTCTCGCTCGGTAATTATTGACATGAAATTCATTTTCACCGTAAATCAATAAATAAAGAGTTAATAGCCTTTAAAGTTTGCAAATTTTGGTCAATCGAAAGCCACAGACATACAGCTACACTGTTTCCATCGTAACAAGCGAAGCGTGGACACTATCCTGAACAAAAACACTAGTGTTTACGAACGATTTCACTTTTTACAGTTTCTTTTTGTCTGCTCTTAAAACTACAAAATGTGTTGTTTACTCTTTCTTTTTCACTATCATGAGATCGCAAAGCACTCCTTACCATCGAAAGTCCGTAAAATGGAAAAGAATAAAAACTCAACGCGCACGTGACATCTCGTTTTATCTAGCTGTTTTAATCATACAGATAACAGTATGTTTCTATATCCGTTTGCTTAACTTTTCACTGCGTTAACGGAGAGAAATTAAGAAAAGCGAAAGAATTGTTTACATTGACAAAGGAAATCTCTGTTTCTGTGCAACAACACTGCAGTCTACCGGAAATGACAAAGTGACATCAGAAAATAACCCGAAAATTAAAGGTTATACAAGATGACAATACTATTCTTATAGAGAAACATGGGCAATTATTAAAGATTTACGAAAAGAAAGACTCGACTGTCTTGTGAACTTCAGAAGCAACTCCCTAATAAATGCATATTAGTTAAAAGTTCTATAAAATAATGTGTTTATATTTCGCGATTTTTATAGCCTTGTAAATGCACATATGCCCATATCATTGTCCTGACAACATATTTGACACCCTAGCTGTTCTAGTAGTTTCTGCCTTTTTAAGTGAACCACTTCGGTTTCTCATAATTCTCTGAAAATAACAGACGAATTTTCACAGAATCCCAGAAACAGAACTTGTGTGTTTTTTGTGGGGGGGGGGACTCCAGGTGCAGTAATTTTAACAACTATATGCAATCAGAGGATATTGATATATTTTATATTATCAGGCGGGGTTCCACAACTGACACATTAACCCAATGGTTTTATCTATGGACGTCTTTCATTACTCGTCTGCTCTGGTGGACCCCGTAGCCATTCAACGTTCGTAAACTAGTTTTATAGATACTTATTTCAAAACTCCTATTTTGGTTTTCACACATTAACTCGTGTAGGCTGAACTATGTAGATTGCTAGAGAAAAACACCAAGCTCGCTCTTGTAGTAAATACATCTAAAGCAAAATGTTTTCATTGACACCTAAAACACAGTTGTAAAGCTCGTGTGGACCCCGCCCCAATTTTATATGGACTCTCAAGGAACATATAGACCCCGATTGAGAACCATTGAATTAAACCCCCAAAACATGTAATATTTTCAATTCTTTGCCCGTCCATAAACAATTATTCATTAAGATGGCAGCAGGTATTAATGATATTCGAACTGAAAATTCAACCGATGTTGTCCGTTTGTCGTCCCTCACAACCGAGGATGTTGTTCATAAATTGAAAATCAGTCGATGGGTTTGTCACCAGTCCCACAGCCAACTTATGTCACATTAATAACACCTTTTATCAAATCTGACGTTCTTAAAACAGCTGAGCTTGGACAGCAAAGATTAAACGGTTTATTATGACTTGAAATTATTAGCAATTAAAATTCTACACTACTGGGTTCATAGACAGTTTCCTGGCACCAATGTATTGCTAAAGACCATAAAAAAAGGGAGCAGGAAAAGTGCACCATTGAGACATCATATAAGATATGTTTAACAAGTTATATGATGGTCTGCTTGCTACGTCTGACACCAGTCACATAGCTTTGCTATAATTTTCTCGTTTAACATTAGAATGCTAAAACTACAATATGTGTTGCTTACTAGAGGTAATACTTGATAATTGCAAGCACCTGTATATGCCAGATAGTGGCCGGGGTGAAAGAATAAATTAAAAACGTACTGTTTTAATTTTGCATTTTTAATTTTTATATATATAATATATATATATATATATATATATATATATTGTCAATTAAATGCTCAAAACACAAACTATAGTCACGATGTTTTGTCGTCTTACGATTGCAGTCATGCACGCAATGATAGCTTCCAAATTATATTTTCTGACTAAGTAAAAATTATAAAACTTGAAAATCTCTGTAATAATAAAAAGAAAATTTCCTGGAACAAATGAATTAGGTCCCGAGAT
>NC_069003.1:30641176-30646782 GCF_001194135.2 Octopus bimaculoides
TATACTGGACGTAATAAATGATAGATTTAAACTAGAGAACGCTTTACTTTTAGTTACTTCGATCTATTTAGAGGTTTTCAAACTTTTTTTCGAGAGCTTTATTTTCATTCATCCAAATGCGCCATCTTGAAAATTAATGTGTGTATGTAGGTATATATATATATATCACTTCCCCTTCCGGTCCTTTCACAATGTAACCTCTTGGACATCGGTGGCGATTTTTTCTTCCTCCGTTTTTTCCTTCTTTGGACTTTCCTTGTTTCCAACGAAGAGCTCCGCTCGAAACGTCATACTCTCTCTTTCCTTTCCCGAGCGTCTAATAACACTATCTGTATCACGTCCTCACGTTGTTGTTTTTTGTTATTGTTTTTTGTCTGTTTCCTTTCTTTTGAACTTATATATATATACCTATATATATATATAGATACCTATATATATATATATATATATATATATATATATATATATATATATATATATATATATATGAATAATAATAATAAATGGAGAAAAACGCATATAAATATATATATATACCTATATACACACACACACACACACACACACACATATATATATATATATATGTGTGTGTGTGTGTGTGTATATAAGGAAAAGAATGGTTTCGGATCCTTTCAATTTGACGGCCAGATATTTTAATTATTCTTTTTTTAACTAAACACTTTTAAACTTCGGATACTGGTAGAATGTGTCACATAGAACAGGGTTTACTCTTCCCGTTTTTGACAAAATTTTGTATTTTAGAAATTATTTCGTGTTAAAGTTGTCGTATTTGGGTAATTTTAACCAATTTTAACCAATCAATGACGTGTATTCAGCTGAAGAAAATTACTGCTGCTGTTTGCAAAGAATTTCCGGGTCCATTGTAGGTATATATACATACATACATATATATAAATACACACACACACACACATTAATAATAGGCAGAAGTTACATAGTGACAATGGCCAAATTCGTGTTCGATAAGTGCCAATGATATATATACATATATGTGTAAAAAAATCTCATCACGCAATCGAACCAGTGAAAGAGCCTCTACCTGGTTGCTCGACACACTAAAAATAGCAGCCAAAGTATCCCCCTACCTAAATCACACACCCATTGTATATAATGTAGTAGATTATCCCTGAAAAGACGGGTTGCTGGAGGCTGGAATGTCTTTGATGATAAGTTTGCTGTATCAGGTTTGATTTGAGGCTAAATAACAACAAAATTATGGTAAATTTCTATAGTTGTTATAGTCCACATTTTGCCACTTTCTATTTCAAGAACTTTATATTTGCTCAGTTTTTGGTAGGTCTTGACAGATAGATTTATGTTGATTGGGACAGTCATATCGATAAGGAGGTATGATTATTATTGCATTTAAGGTGAGGGGAGCTGGCAGAATCATTAGCATGCCGGGCGAAATGCTTAGCAGTATTTTGTTTGCCGCTACATTCTAAGTTCAATTCTGCTGAGGTTGACTTTGCTTTTCATCCTTCCGGGGTTGATAAATTAAATACCAGTGAAACACTGGGGTCGATGTAATTGACTAGGCCCCTCCCCCATAATTTCAAGGCCTTGTGCCTTCAGTAGAAAAGATTATTATTATTACTGAGTGAGAGAGAGAGCAGTGCATGCCATCAAAGTGACACTGGGGTACAAATATATGAAGCCCAGTATACCCATCATAATAACCCGTCTGATAAGGGTACACCAGGTACATGAATCACAACCCCATGTGCACAACTTGGTGGTCTCATATCAAGATAAACAGCGCATGACCTTGCAGGTAGGGCCCAATTAGAATTTTTGTTAGGTCGAGTAGCCCATCCTGCTCAAAAGGACCCAGAATAAGGGTTGTTTAAGGATGTTGAATGAAATACCCGTTTCCAAAGGTGAATTATCCAAACCCCAAAGAATTCCTCTCAACACATGGCTATGATGCTCCCCCACTACTTCTGCTCTTGATCAGAAATGCACATATCGTCAGCCACCAAGGGACATGCTCAACTGGTTAAGGTCAAGCAACTGACAAGCAAATCTGTGGTATTGAGCAGAATATTTGCTGTAGCCCATCTTTTTATACCAAGACAAAACAATGTACATGATAACACTTCCAATCAGTTAAGATCAGAAGCCATGTGAGCCACTGCCTGGCATTGCATCAGGGCATATCATTATTATTATCATTATTATTATTAATAATATTTTCTTCTTTTTTTTTTTACCTGAAATTCTTTGTAATTATATAAATTCCATTACTGAAAGAAGACATAGGAGAAACTGTAAATAAATTCATTTTATTTAAAGAATAAAAAGATAACAGATAAAAATTTAAAAAATCACAAGAAACAACTTGTTGCAGTTTGTAAATATTTTTTTTTAATTGATTTTTATTTTTATTTTATTTCTTCTAGAAATGAAATATACACACAATAAATATAACAAACAACATAACTGTCCTTTCTCCCCTCCACTTCCATCCATCCATCCATCGCATCCCATCCCATCCCATCACTATCCTACCCATCTGCAAGAAACCATTTCTTTCTTAATTGGATTCTTTCTTATTGACAAAGCCTTCAATTTAAAATTCATTCTATAATCATAACAGTAACAATTATGATGATGATGATGATGATGATAATAATATTAATAATAATAACAACAACAATAATAATAACAAAATTATTTATAGTAATGATTTCTGACTAAATTTAATATTGATATCTAATAATAATGATAATAATAATAATAATAATACTAATAATAATGATAATAATAATAATAATAATAATAATAATAATAATAATAATAATAATAATAATAATAATAATGAAAAGAAGAAGAAAGTTACTAGTAGTATTTTACATTAAAGTTTTCATTATCTCCCCTCCTCCCACTTGCTGAAAGAACACACACACACACACACACACACGCACACACACGCACACACGCACACGCACACACACACACACACATGCACACACACACACACAAAATAAGAAATTTTGTGTGTGTGTGTGTGTGTGTATGTTTCTTATTTCGTTTACCATTTTTCGATTTTTCAAAAATAATTTTTGAATTGAATATCTTCATAATTTAATACAAAATTATGTTACAATGTGTTGCATTGTAATTCGATATTTTATAATACAATAATAATAATAATAAAAACTTGGCACTTCAGTAGCTACCTCAAAGAAACAAACAAAACAACAACAGCAATAATAATGATAATAACAATAATAATAATAATAATAATAATAATAATAATAATAACTCTTGTAAAAACAACAACAAAATAAAATCAAAATAAAACCAACCAACAACTAAATATGAATTACTAAATGTGTTCTTGACAAGTTGGCATTTGAGCTGCAGAAATCTGGCTCAAATATTCAACCTGTTATCTGTCCAAACTGATCAGATCCAGCCTCTCACACCTTCCCTGCAATGTCATTCTAAAAATAAACAATCACATCATTGCAATATCGAAGTTATGAGATAGATAATGCCTGATTAATTCAAAACAATGTGAATAAATAGGCATAGCCTGCTCAGATATTCAACCTGTTCTATGTTCAAACTGGCCAAATCCAGCCTCTTACACCTTCCCTGCAATACCATTTTAAAAACAAACAATCATTGTAATCTCAAAGTTACGAGATAATGCAGGATTAATTCAAAATAATATCAATGAATATGCATTACGTTTGACAGTAATCTGAACGCTGAAGGGTTAAAGGTAATAAATGCTGTGTTTTATAGTAATTTCACTATCCTGGGAATTGAACAGATAAAATTTACTGCATCATAGCTTGCATATTACTCAAAAAATTTCGACTATCTCAGGGATTGAACTTGTAGAGCTGGTGAATTACTTGTTGTGTTTTAATAATAGAATTCGACTATCCTCGGAATTGAACTTGTAAACTTAAGGCATCATGTCTTTTGTTTTACTCAGCAAAATTCGTTATTTGGGAGATAAATCTTAAAAGCTTGATGCAATATATTTTGTGTTTTGATAACAACATTTGACTATCTTGGGTATTGAACCTGTAGACCTGATGTTTACATCTTGTTTTTTTAATAACAACATTTGTCTATACTGGGTACTGAACTTGTAAACTTAATCCACCATCTTGGTTTTTTTTTCTCTCACTAAATTTCATTATCCTTGGAACTGAACACATAAACTTCAATGCACTATGCTTTAATTGCTTTCCTAGGTATTGAACTCATAAACTTCTGTCATGTCTTATGTTTCTATCACAGAATTTTGGTGTTCTTGGAATTTAATTGATAAAGCTGATGCACCATGTCTTGCATTTTAATCACAGGAATTCACACTACCCTAGGAATTGAACACATAAATTTGAATGTAACATGTTTTAATTACTTTTCCTGGGGATTGAACCAGTAACTTTGTGGCATAACGTCTTTGTTTCAGTTACAAAATTTCATTACCTTACTCTTTTAAACAAACAAACGAACTGTTATGTATTTTAATATTCACAGGAATCTACTACTCTGGGGATTGAACCAAGAACCTATATCCATCCAATTTTTTTACTATCTTTCACTCACTGGAGTTGTGGCCATGCTGAGCACTACAATTTAGAGAAAAGTTATTGACATCAGTGCAGTACTTATCGTTATTGACTTTAGAAGGATACAAGGTTAAGTGCACCTGGGTGGGATTTGAACTCAGAATGTATAGGGACGTAACCAAGTACAAGGAATATAGTTTGATGCTCCACCGGTTCTATCATAGCAAGGACAGATTTGTTGTTGTTTTTTTTCCTTTTCGTTTTCTAAATTGTGAACATTGAACAAGTGTAATTTCCATTAATTAAAACAGTCATCATAATTTCAAGTCAATACTCCTTGTTATCACTTGTGTGAGTGTGTATGCGTATGAATGTGTACATATATATATATATATATATATTTGTATATGCATATATACTTGTATATATTTATCATTCATATATACATATATATACATATGTGTGTTTGAGCTGTATGTTTGTGTTATTATGTAAAAAAAAAAACATGTGCATGTGTCAATATATATACATTTGTGTGTATGTGTGTGTGTATGTATATATATATATATATATATATATATACACACACATTTGAGGATATATGTATGAGTACACACACAGACACACACACACACACTGCACACAAGCATATCAAAATGCGTATTTGTCCCTTTGTGTATCTTGTGTATCTCTGCATGATGTACATATCTGTGCCTGCATGGTTTTTTTATATGCGGAGCTTTAAGTGAACCATAAATGTAGTCAAAACAATCAGGAAAAAGCTGAACTCCCTTCTCCCCCGACTAATATAATATATTTCTCTTCAACAGCCAAAACATAAGCATAATACACACACGCATACATATAGACCCCCCCCACACACACACACACACATGTAGATTCATGCACAAACACCCACGTATGCTCACATACCATATATTCATTCCAGTGAAAGAAATTTTATAGTTTTTTTTTGTTTTTTTTGGGTTTTTCGAAATTGAAATTTTGTGTGTAACACAATTATACATAACAATTCTGTAAATG
>NC_069003.1:30647786-30650094 GCF_001194135.2 Octopus bimaculoides
TATACACATACATATATATACATATATATATACATACATATATATATACATACATAAATATATACACACACACACACACACACACACACATACATACATATATAGATAGATATATATGCTTTTGGTGTGATATATATACATAAATCAATATATACATATATATATATATATATATATATATATTACATATCATATTTACCAACATACATGTCAATGTCTTATATAGGTGTAGGCATTCAAACATGGTTGCTATCTTTCCAAATCCTGTTGCATTCCACATGGAACTTTTGGTTTCCAAAGTCATCTTTGTGTATGTGATGATCTACCATCTTATACTCTAAATTTCAACTTGTATGTCAGAAAATACGATATATATAAATATATATATATATATATATATATATATATACACACACATCATCATCATCATATATACATATATGTTTTATATACTGTATTTTCTGGCATACAAACCAGCATAGTATATAAACATACCATTTAAACATTGAAACATCATCACTATCTTTCCAAATCCTGTCGCGTTTGTCATAGAATTTTGGGTCTTCCAAAGTCAAGTTGAGATATGTCGATCTGCCATTTTTTAGTGGAAATTTTCATGTGAAAATCTTGACTTGTATACAGGAAAATATGGTATTTATTCTCAAGAAACAGCTTCCTGTTGTTGTTGTTGTTGTTGTTATAGTTTATTGTTTTTTTTCGTTCTTTTTTGTTAATATATTATTTTATTTTTCATACCAGACTTGTTTTGCACTTTAGAACAACATCGTTAATATTTCTATTTAAGAAAAGAGAAATTGTGCTTGTTTTTTTTTTATATATATTTCTTTTGTTTTTTTTTTTTGTTTTGCTTTTGTTTTTTTCTCCTTGACAATTGTGTTGGCTCAGGAGTTTTAAACTAAAGCCAAACCTATCAAAGAATAATGGTTGAATCTCCAACCTGGATTGATACACCAAGGAATTGAAAGTTATAGAGGTTGAAAAGAGTTTGTCATGACAGTCACAAGAAATATTCTGCATTATTTAAAGAATCTATTGTATAATACACTTATATATATATATATATGTATATGTATATAGACACACATATATATACATACATATATGTGTATGTATATATATATATATCTGAATTGAAACACATTTTTACCATTTGCTGCTGCTGCTTGTTCTTTGAAAGGATGTCGGTGAAGGAAATGAAAATTTGTACAATCACATATATACATATATATATATATTGATGTTTATACATTCATATGTATATACACATTCATATATATATATATATATATATATATATATATATATATATATATATATATATATATATATATATATATATATATATATATATATATATATAAATATATATATATATATATATAAATATATATATATACACACATATATCTATATATATACACACTTGTATACATACATACGTGTGTATATGCACATTGATGTGTACATGTGTGTATATATTATACATGTTGTGTATGTATACACATATAATCAATGGGTTGCATGAGAAGTGCAAGCTGAATCATTAATCTAGACAACAGTATTAATTAAACAGGTTAATTGATAAAACAAGTGGTAACAGAGTATGTGTATATACATATATTTTTACATCTATATACATATAAATATATATATATACACATATATACAAACACACATAGATATATGTGAGTGTGTGTATGCACATACCTATACACATACATATATATATATATATACATTGATATGTATATGTGTATGTGTATACGTATGTATATGTATGTGTATATGCATATATATATGTGTATATTGTCATACATATATCTATATATATATATATATTTATGTATACATGTTCTATCCATCTTGAAGTGTGTAATTGTGGTGGTGTGATAAGGAGACCGAGTGGGAAGCTGGTTGAAAGATAAACAAGAGCTAGGAGTGAAGAACAATTACTATAGTAACAAGGAAGGAAGGAAGGTTAAGTGCTTGGTTGGCCGTGGTGGTGGTGGTTGTTGGAACAGTATATGCTGATCACGCACCCATCATCTTCTTGACTGTGTAACCAGGCATGGAATAGAAAAATAGAGCCAACACTAAAACAAGCAGGATAAAGATGATAATTTTCAAAATCATCCATTTGTAGTTGTGCCATAGAATGTACCGGATTGATTTCAGTGGGTTGAGAAACCAAATAAATGATGAGTCTGGCCGGCTGAAGAATGAAGAAAGAGAAAGATAAAGTGTTAAAAAGATTATTGGATAAAGAAGATTTAAAAGGAAAAGGGTA
>NC_069003.1:30650104-30654828 GCF_001194135.2 Octopus bimaculoides
AGGTTTATTGTCAATTAAAAGATTTCGATTAAAAAACATATATAAAATCAAATTGCCCATAAAAAGTATTTGCTGTCCACGGACCCCCTGTCTTGTCTTTGCGGACCCCTGGTCTAGCCTATAAGAACAGACCTATCACAAACACTTGTATAATGTATCAGAAACCATGTCGTAACAGATTGCAACATCAAGGGTTCCAGTTGCTTTGATCGATGGAACAGCCTGCTCATGAGATCAACATGCAAGTGGCTCAGCCTCCACACTCATGTGTACCCTAAGCATAGTTCCCGGGGAGATTTAGCGTGAATGTGGCAAGGTCAGCCCTTTGAAATATAGTAGGTACTCGTTTTTGGCTGCTGAATTGACTGGAGCAGTGTGAAATAAAGTGTCTTGCTCAAGGACACAATGCACCACTGAGTATCGAACTGACGACCTAACAACTGTGAACTGAATACATCTGACCACTAAGTTATGTGCCTTCACTAATGACCATGCCATAGACACACTAGCAGAGTCTATAGGAGGTTTTAGTGGAATAAGTATTGGTGACCTGGTTATAGCTGTTCATCTGTCAGAGTGATGAGGAACATCTAGTCATCTCTTAGGATGACTGATGACATGTCTGGTGATTTTTGTATAAACTGAAGAAGAGTTGTGCACCATCATTCTTACTCTCTTGTCTGTGTCAATCATTAACCCTTTTGATACCAATCTGGCTGAAACCAGCTCTGGCTCTGTAGCACAAATGTCTTGTTTTCATAAGCTTTGAATTAAAATCTTCCACCAAACCTTAGTCACAATTTACGTTTCTAACACTAGCTGAACGATAACTAAGTTATTTTACTAAATTCTTTGTTATATTTAACCCTTCTGATACCAACCCAGCTGAAACCAGCTCTGGTTCTGTAGCCCAAATGTCTTGTTTTCATAAGCTTTGAATTAAAATCTTTCACCAAACCTTAGTTACAATTTATGTTCCTAACACTAGCTTAATGATAACGAAGTTATTTTATTAGATTCTTTGTTATATTTAAAATTAATTGAAAGAAACACAAAGAGCACCTCAACAGAAATATGGTAACGAAAAGGTTAACCCTTCAGCATTCAGATTACTCTCTGTCAAATGTAATGCATCTAGTTGTGGGGCCGCTAAGAATTTCGTCCAGCATGCTAACGCTTCTGCCAGCTCACTGTCATATAATACACATATATATTACACGTATAATACATGACTATTACATATATATAATACATATATAATATATATATATAATATATATATATATATAATGCAAAAACACACTACAAACTGTAATGGTCAATAAAACAGAAATAAAATTAAACAAATTTATTGCCTCTTTGCAGTCCATAACCAAATGGTCCATGGCCCTGTACTGGTGTGTGGTGCTGTGGTTGAGGACCCTGTCTGTTCGATCAATGCTACCCTGAGGTTAAGCAATAATAATAACAGCTCCTTATAAAAGATGTTTCTGTCAACATCAAAGAACACAACTCTACTACTACTACTACTACAACTGCTACTACTACTACTACTACTACTACCACCACCATTATGAATAATTACTTACTTTGGTTTCTCTAGTGGGTCAGGCTCGTTACGTCCAAGGCCAGCAGGATGTTTCTCAGCGTCTTCCGTACTCAGTAAATGTAATTCCGCTTCTACTTTGCCCTGAGGGGAGAGAAAAAAACCAAAACAACAGAAAATGAAATACGTTGGATAAACATTGTGGAAATTCGGTGGGAGGTGGTAACACTGGAGAGGGGTAGCACTGGAGAGGGGTAGCGCTGGAGAGGGGTAACACTGGACTGTATGGAAAGAAGGAGTGACTGTATGGTAAGAAGCTTGCTTCCCAATCACATGGTTCTGGGTTCAGTCCCACTATGTGGCATCTTGGGCAAGTGTCTTCTACTACAGCCTCGAGCTGACCAAAGTCTTGTGAGTGGATTTGGTAAATGGAAACTGAAAGAAGCCCAAAGTATATATATATATATATATATATATATATATATATATATATATATATATATATATATATATATATATAGGTAGATGTACATATAAGAGGGATGACCACTAAGTGGACATCCATTATGCTAGATGTAGACCCCATATGGTCTGACCACTAAGAAAAGATGGTTCTCTAACCGGCAAAATATATGTATGTATATTTGTATGTATTTGTGTGTCTGTGTTAATCCCCCATACAATCGCTTGACAACCGTAGTTGGTTTGTTTACTTCCCTGTAACTTAGCGGTTCGGTAAAAGAGACCGCTAGTATAAGTATTAGGCTTACAAAGAATTAGTCCTGGGCTCGAATTGTTCGACTAAAGGTGGTGCTCCAGCATGGCTACAGTCAAATGAGTAAAACAGGTAAAAGAATAAAAGAATATATGTATATATGTAAATGTACTTGTGAACATGTATGTATGTGTATATATGTGTGTGTAAGTGCGTGTGTGTGTGTGAAAGAGAGAGAGAGGGTGACAGAGAGAGAGAGACAGGCAGAGAGAGGAAAAAAATGAAGACACACAAGAAGGAAGATATAAAGAAAAAGAGCAGGGAGGATTGTGACTCCCTCTCTTTGTCTTTCCCCTCTCTCTCTTTCTGTCTCTCTCTCTCTTCCTCTCTCTCTCTCTCCCGCCCCTCCTTTCTCTCTCTTTCTCTCTCCATACATGCTGGAGCATGTAATATGACACCAATATGAGACAGTACTAGGTTTCTAAGCTAGGGTTGCTGTGTAACATGATACATCTACCCAATGCTAAGAAGAAGAAGAAGAAGAAGAAGAAGAAGAAGAGTGGCAGGGAGGAGAAGGAGAAAGGTGTGGTGTGGTGTGTGTGGGGGGAGACAGCTCTACTGTTTATTGCTGCTATTCTGTAAGGAATTTAATTCCACTGCAGACTGAGAAATATATAAAGATATTAGTAGTCTTGGCATGAGATATGGAGCTAAATAATGGTGGTGGTGGTGGTGGTGGCAGTAGAGGTAGTAATAGCAGTAGTAGCAGTTGTAGTGATAGTAGTAGTGGTGGTGGTGACGATGGTGGTGGTAGTAATAGTAGTAGTACAGCAGTGGTGGTTGTGGTGGTGGTGGTGGTGGTGGTGTTGGTGATAGTTTTGGTGATTGTTTTAGTAGTAATAGTAATGTTGGAGGTTGTAGTAGTAGTAGTAGTAGTGGTGCTTAAGGGGTTAGGGTGATGGTGATGTGGTGGTTGTTTTAATGGTAATAGTAACATTGTTGTTGTTGGTAGTAGTAGTTGTAGCAGTAGTAGTAATAGTGGTAGTGGTGGTGGTAGTGTGGGTGGTGGTTACTTTAGTAGTAACGGTAATTTTAGTGGTTGTAGTTGCAATAGTAGTAGTAGTGGTGGTGGTGGTGGTTGCTTTAGTAAAAATAGTAATGTTAGTGGTTATAGTAGAAGCAGCTGTGGTGATGGTGGTGGTTGCTGTGGTAGTATTGTTAGAGGTATTAATGATGACGTAGGTAGGCCATGGCACTGATGGTAGCGTTAGTTGGTGCGAGGAAGGGTTGGGCCCGGGACTTTCAAAGTACGACAACGACAGGTTCAATGATAATGTAGGGAAGAATGTAAATGTAAAATAATATAAAAATAATTTAAATATGAAAAAAAGAGTACTGGAGTACTGCAAAGACAAAGAGAATACAGTTGATGTAAAAGGAGTACAAGAGTTTCACAACGATACTGGATTGAGTATGAGAGTACAGCTCTGATATGCAACCATGTAGATATGAAAATAGTAAGGGAGTACAATGACACAAGTGACGATATGTTCGTAAAAGAATTGAGTACAAGAGTACAAGACATGCATGGAGTACAAGAATTCAATGACAGAAGCAGTAATGTAGTAGATATGAAAGGAGTTAAGTACAAGAGTACAATATAAATGGAGTACATGTATGGAACAATATGAAACACCATAACAAAATCAGTGTTAGTTATAATTTCTATAAAAATTATCGTATTTTAATGGGTATAAAGAACCCCCTAATTTGGAGGGCTTAAAATTTTGGAAAAAATAGTTTTGTAAGGGATTATAATACTATCAATGTGTAAGAAACTCCCATATTTTTTTAACCTAATTTTGGACAAAAATGGGTTCCATATACACATTAAAATACGGTATATCCTATAACAATTACACAGCTCTATTTATTGACCATTTAAGCAATGTGCTTGTGGATGATAAATGGGCTGGATGGGTGCTGATGAAGGAGTAAAAACTCCCGAAACATGGTATACACACACAGTATTCATTTATCATCTTTGACCTCATTGTTGTCTACATCAAGCGTCTCGGATACGAAACATTGTAAGAAAATCAGTAGCAGCTTTGATTTCTATAGAAAATCTTGCAGAGATAGCCTGAATCAGGAAATCTTATCCAGCATGTTAATGGTTCTGCCAGTTCATTCCCTTATGTATGTCTATTGTAATAAAACAACAGTTACCCTCTTCAGCTTAATTACGTCTTTAACTTACACACTCACTACAAGATTCTGAAGTGGCAGGGTTAAATATTACAAGAGATCTTGTGTAATTACATATAATGAAATTTATATTGGAATCTTGTATTACATTGCTTACCGTCCAAATACACACATACAGAGATGCACAAACACACACAAACACACACACACACACACACACACACACACACACACACACACACACACACACACACA
>NC_069003.1:30656149-30656923 GCF_001194135.2 Octopus bimaculoides
GGGGGGGGGGGGATAGAAGACAAAAAAGACAAGAGACAAAAATGGTTTACAAGAAATTTAAAGGTTAAGAAATTCCATTTATAGAATTTTTAATAGCTGTTTTTATTTTTTATATTTTGTCTGTTGGTTTTTTTTATTTTCTTTTTGTTTGTTTGGGTTTGCCAAGAATAGTTAAACTAAACAAATCTTATACATATGTATATAAATACTACGAGGGGGAACCTTTATATGACCATAAGTTGTGCTAGAAATAGCAACCATATCTCCAACCGACTATCTTTAGAATGGAAAGACGCATAGAATAATGTAATGTGATTCTGGATAGAATGTGAGAATGTGATTGTAAACAAAAACCAAGCAAGAGAAAAAGACAAGGTAGCCAAGGCTGGAACGTCTTTTAGGTCTGTTTAGTCAGATTTGATCTGGAGCTAAACAACTGCTATTAGATAAACTGTTTTAACCCTTTAGTGTTGAGATCACTCTGCCAAATGTAATATTCATTTATCTCAAAGCCTTGGGAATTTCATAATGTGATTGTGACTGAACCCGGAACCACGTGGTTGGTAAGCAAGCTACTTACCACACAGCCACTCCTTTTTCTCTGTCTCTCTTCCCCTTTTTTTCCCTATCACATGACTTTGTAAATGAACAATCTGGCATGTTTATTTTAATGACCTACCAGTGAGTTTCTTTGCCCTAGGTGTTGGGAAGACACTCAGCAAGAAATGGAAACAAAATTGAAAGAATTGATAATAATAATAATAATGGTTTCAA
>NC_069003.1:30658878-30661111 GCF_001194135.2 Octopus bimaculoides
CTCAGAAACTGAAATAGAAACCGTCCCACTTGTGATATTTCGAGAGGCAGAAGAGGAGGGGTGGTTGTTGATTGTTGATGTTGATGTTGATGTTGATGTTGTAGTAGTTGTCATTGTTTATTTATCACAGTCATTTCAACTAATGAACAATCTTTCAGTACAAGTGATATTATGATATCTTTAGTTTTGAAATAAATATTTAAATTTAAAATAAAAAAATATATATATAGATGGGTGTGTGTATATATATATATATATATATATATAATTCTTCCACATCCTCCTCATCTTCATCCTTGTCATCGGTGCCGTTATTCTCCTCCTCCTCCTCCTCCTCTTCATCATCATCATCATCATAACGATCCTCCTCCTCCTCATCATCATCAAACCCACCCCCATTGCTATCACCCTCTCCCTCCCCTCCTTATCCTGCCCTGCCCTGCCCTCCTCCTCCTCATTACGCCCACTGCCTTGGCCACTGTCTCCTCCTCCACCACCACCACCACGAAGCAACATGAGGGCCTCTGTCTGGTCAACTAATCTGCTAGAAATAGCAGACGGATCACCCACAAAAATCAAACTGCTGATATATACAGCAACAACAACAACGCCGAAACATAATCCTAAGCATTCCATCCCCCACCCCACCTTTTGATATTTACATAAGACTACACAGTCATGCTGTTATTAAAACATTGTTATGAAATATAGAAATTTTATCGAGTCATATTGATTCATAAGGGCTGGTTTCCTGGTTTCATGGCGTTTATATTCCCCACCGGGATGGGAAGCCAGTCCATTGTAGGATTACTCTCTTTTGGCAGCTGAGTGGACCAAAGCAACGTGGAATGAAGTGTTTTGCTCAAGAACACCACATGGCTGCTTGATCCAGGAACTGAACTCACTACCTCATGTTTGTGAGCCCGATTGCTCTAACCACTGAGCCATGTGCCTTCACAACTTATGCCTAGTACATATATTAAAGGATAAAGGTCCTTCCTAAGTCATGTAGACTCACAATGGATTCCGAGTTTCTATGGCAAATGTATTCCTTGTTGGACAGGGGTCTGTTGCAGGACAATTCATTTTTGCCAGCTGAGTGGATAGGAACAATGTGAAATGAGGTGTTTTGCTCAAGGACACAATACATTGCCCAGTCCTGGAATTGAAACCACAATCTTACGATCATGAGTCCAACACCCTAACCACTAAGCCATGCACCTCCACTTTCCAACTGATTGAGTCAGAAAGAAATAAAATACTGGACTCGGGAGTTGCTGCATGTATCGATTACAAGGGGTCACTCTCTCTCTCTCTCTCTCTCTCTCTCTCTTACTCTTTCTCTCTCTTCCTGGTTCACCTAGCGGTCAAGAAAAATGGCAAAAATGGTGTGTATATATATATATATATATATATGTTGTTGTACTTGGGGATGGTCATATTGCCAGTTTAGCCATATATATATATATATATATAGCAAATTGTACCAGTGATGATGATGATGATGGCAGTGGTAGTGGTGGTGGTGATGTTGATGATGATGATGATGGCGGTGATGGTGCTGCTGCTGATGATGATGGTGGTGGTGGTGGTGATGACGATGATAATGGTAGTGTGGATGTCAATGATGATGACAATACTGATGACAATGGTGATGGTGATGACCATAATGACAATGATGACAATGAGGAGGATGATGACATCAATGATGATGACAACGATGATGACAAGTATGATGACGATGGTGATGATTATGGCAATGATGGCTGATTTCTCTTCCACCATCATCTATCAGTATCTTTCTCTCTTTCTTCCTTCCTCTCTCTCTCTCTCTCTCTCTCCCTTTCTCTCTCTTTCTCTCCCCCTCATTATCTCACTCTCTCTTTTCCTCTCCATCTCTCCTTCCCATGCTTCTCTCACACAAAGCAAGTCCAGTCCTTCCTGCCCCCACCCCTCACCACCAAAACTACAAACCAATACAAACTTCTAAGACATGAAAAATAAAAACCCTTGCAAACGTTGGAAAGAAGAAGAAGAAAAGAAGCAAGGACTGTGTGTGCGAGGGGGGAGTCAATTCGATTCTGTGAGTCTGTTAGAGTTGGATTAAGAACAAACGTTTGTTTGTTGTTTCTAGAAGGAGACACACGAATGCAATAAACGGTTTTGCCAGCGAAAATATCTGGAGCTCAGGTAGAGAGAGAGAGAGTGAGAGAGAGAGAGAGTGAGAGAGAGA
>NC_069003.1:30664140-30665358 GCF_001194135.2 Octopus bimaculoides
GGCCCCAAATTTTTCACAAATAAAGTCAATTCTTTCCAAACCCGGCCCCCAAAGTTTTCACAAATGAAGTCAGCTCTTTCCAGTCCTATTATCAAAACAAACACATGTATAATAATAATAATAATAATAATAATAATTATTATTATTATTATTATTATTATTCAGATCCAGCATGACACAGAGTGTGACAAGGCTGGCCCCCTTTGAATTACAGGTACAACAGAAACAGGAAGAAAGAAAGAAAGTTGTGGTGAAAGAGTACAGCAGGGTTCATCACCATCCCCTGCAGGAGCCTCGTGGAGCTTTAGGTGTTTTCGCTCAATAAACACTCGCAACGCCCGGTCATGGAATCGAAACCACGATCCCACGAGTTCGCTGCCCTAACCACTGGGCCGTTGCCGTTGCACCTCCACATAAGAACAGTAATAAATGAGAGAAGAATGAATATATAATGTGTGTGTTTATTCGGTCATTCTGGAGCATCACCATGGAGGATTTTTGGTCAAACAAATTGACCCCAGCCTAGTACTTGTTCTATTGGTCTATTTTGCTGAACTGCTAAGTTATGGGGACATAAACACACCAACACCGGTTGTCAAGCAGTGATGGGGGGAGGGGCAAACATAATACAAAGACACACACACACATTATATATACGATGGGCTTCTTTCAGTTTCCGTCTACCAAATCCACTCATAGGGCTTTGATTGGCCCAAAGCTATAGTAGAAAACACTCGCCCAAGGTGCCATGCAGTGGGATTGAACCTGGAACGATGTGGTTTGAAAGCAAGCTTCTTACCACACAGCCTCCTGTAAAAGATTGTTGTCAAAAATCTCAACAGATTTCATTGTCTTCTTCTATGCACAAGAGCTGACCTCCTACGCTAGAAATAGCAGTCAGCTCCACCAGGACCAGCTATACTATGTGTGGTGACCATCATCTCCAGTTCTTACTGCGGAGGATAACACAGTGCAAGGTCAAGGATGAGGACCACGATGATGATGACGACAACTATGATGACACTGACAGCAATGATGATGACGATGAGAGCAACACCAACTGCAATGAAGATGATGACGACGACAACTGTAGCGAAAGAAACATACTAATTCACCTAAACTAACCAGCCAGCACACCAGGCAACCAGCCAGCCAGCCAGCCAGCCAGCCAGCCAGCCAGCCGGGCATTGTTAAATAAACAAATATAGATGTGAGCAA
>NC_069003.1:30665731-30667514 GCF_001194135.2 Octopus bimaculoides
AAACACAAAAATACAAATTACACATTTTCCATTAATTGAATGATATTTTCTAGCACCAAAGCATGTTTTTCTTTTCTTCTCCGAACAGATGTACAATATTATAAAAATAATAATGATAATAAGAATAAAAATAATAACGACAACAAGTTATTTTATTTTTTTAAGTTATTATTATTATTATTATTATTATTATTATTATTATTATTATTATTTGAATTCAAAGTTTGTGAATATTGTTGTTGCTATTGTTACTGTTGTCGTTGTTATTTTCACACTATTCTCATCTTTTAGCATTTGCTTCATTCAATTTGACAGATGACAAAATGCATAATAAAAACAGGCTAAAAACCATACATCATCATCATCATCATCATCATTATTATTATTATTATTATTATTATTATTAGTTGTAGAGGTGTTTTGTTGCCAGGGCAATGAACTGGTTTAACAGCAAACACGTTGCAAACATTTCAGGTTTATCTCCCCTGTCCTTCTTGTTCGGAATTATGAATGCCTGACTCCAGTAATGCAGAGTAATTTTTTAACTGGGACTAATTTTAACCAATTAAAATTTCCTGGCTCATTTACAATAAGTGTGCCAACACAAACATCTAATCCTTCAGCATTCAGATGACTCTCTCAAACACCAGCCCAGCAGAATGGACTAAGTGCTTTCCATGTGGCACAAGCACAGGTGAGGTCGCCCTTTCAAATGCCCTTCCATATATATATATATATATACTCTCTGAGTGGTTGGCGTTAGGAAGGGCATCCAGCTGTAGAAACTCTGCCAAATTAGATTGGAGCCTGGTGTTGCCATCCGGTTTCACCAGTCCTCAGTCAAATCGTCCAACCCATGCTAGCATGGAAAGCGGACGTTAAACGATGGTGATGATGATGATGATGATGATATATATATACAGTGCTGGTGCCATGTGAAAAGCATCCAGTCTACACTGTAAAGGCATCATACATATGTCTGTCTGTTTGTCTGTCTATCTGTCTTTCTATGTAGCTATCTATATCATCATCATCATCATTATTGTTTAACATCTGTCTTCCATGCTGGAATGGGTTGGATGGTTTGACAGGAACCTGCACCATGGCCAAAGCCTTAGGGCGGAAACATATAAAAGAATAAAAGAATGTATGTATGTATGTATGTATGTATGTATATATGTATATACATACTGGTCTGTCCGGGGCTGTAATCGAAGACACTTGCACAAGGTGCTGTGTACAGGGAGCAAACCCAAAACTGCAAAGCTGATAAGCAAGCTTGTTAACCACATAGCCATGAAATGTCATTTTTAGGAGATATGACTTCTATATCTAGCATGCTGAGCAGCAACTACATAACTACACAGAAGCTCATTTATTGAGCTGTACAAGCACTTCACTGAGTTTGATTCATTGAGCCATTTGTTACTGTATTTCTGTTGAGATGCTCTGTGTTTCTTTCAATTAATTTCAAATATAACAAAGAATTTAGTAAAATAACTTAGTTATCATTAAGCTGGTGGTAGGAACTTAAATTGTGGCTAAGGTTTGGTGGAAGATTTTAATTCAGAGCTTTTGAAAACAAGACATTTGTACTACAAAGCCAGAGCCAGTTTCAGCTGGGTTGGTATTGAAAGAGCTAAATAGTTCTCTGGTAGAGAGTTAATGATTGCCAAGAATGTTTTCAAAAAATTTGGCTGCTATTTTTAGCAGTCAAGTGACTGTAAAGAAATTTCATTATGAACTGATGTCCTCTTAAACCTACACAACATTGATATTACTT
>NC_069003.1:30669916-30673120 GCF_001194135.2 Octopus bimaculoides
TATATATATATATATATATATAATATACAATATATATACGTGTATATATATATATATATATATATATATAGACGTGTATGTATGTGTATATATATATATATATATATATATATATATATATATATACACACACTTACAGGGATATAAAATATAGACAGAGATATTCTCATTGGACACGTATGACAACTTTCCTAATATTTAAAATAATTAATAACAAAAAAAATATAAAATTCAATTTTAGTATTTGATTTCACACTTTCTATTTAAAAAACAAATTTCTAGATTAAATTGAAGAAGCAAACATCTTATGGTTGTTGAGGCTATAACATTTCATAATTTGTTACAAGTTGTCAAGTGGCTGGACTTGTAATAAATTTTGTATACTCTGTTATAGTGTCGGCTCCCCTGCATTTTCGAGTAGAGTATTTCTTTCTCTCTTTCTTCGTTTGCGCTTTCTCATTTATACTGGGGCCTCTGATAGCTGGCAAAAACCAATTTTTGCATGAAACAATTGTTGACACCATCAGCCACATCTTAGGGTCAGTAGAGGCCTTGGTTAGATTTGGCAGGTTTTTTTGTTGCAGCCATTAATCTTCTTTATTTCTTCGACAATGTTTTTCAAACAGTTCTTCATCAATCTTGATGATATGTCATCTCTCCCTGTTTGGTCTTCAGTGTTGTCCCCTGGATTTAAGGGTCAATGTTGGGCCTCTTCATTCACCTTTCAGTTGGTCTGCGATGTGCTGTGTTGGGCATCTTCATGATCTCTAGCCAGCACTGCATTTGCTATAGAGAATTTAATGTAACGGTCCAGTGCTCAGAAGCTGTTTAGAGGTTGTTACCCTTCACTGATTATATTGCCCTTCCTCAAATACTCTGTACCAACACTACTATTTATATACATCAAATATACAATATACTCTGTTTATCTCATGACTGAAACCATGTGGTTACAAAGTGAAGTTTTTAAGCATCTTACCATGCCTGTGCCTTTTGGCTATGACTTGAAGATTTCACTGCTATTACTAGCAGGCTGAAACGACTAAGAGGTGCCCTTTACAACTTGCTATCATTGTTGTGTGTGTGTGTTTGAGAGAGAGAGGGGGGGGAGAGATACAAACAGAGAGGGAAGGAGAGAGAGAGAGAGAGAGGGGGAGAGATACAAACAGAGAGGGAAGGAGAGAGAGAGAGAGAGGGAGAGACACAGAAAAGTGGAGGACAGAGTGAACTCAGTAGAAAAAGATGTAAAAATAAAACGATAAAGAAAGAAAAGAAAAATATAGAAGCAAAAAAAAAAATGAATGAATGTAAAAAAAAACAACAGCAACAACAACAACACCAACAACAACAAACAGCCATAAGGAAAAAGAAAGAAACCTTCAAAATACCAATATACTGACACTTGAACAAGTTTCAAAGCTCACAAAACAACAACAACAACAACAGTTGCAATAAAATTGATGTAGTGATGTCAGAGCGTGTATATATGTGTGTGTGTGTGTGTGTGTGTGTGTGTGTGTGTGTGTATGTGTGTGTGTGTGTGTATGTGTGCGTGTGTGCATATATTCATACATATATATATATATACACACACACACATATAAATACATATAAATATATATATGTGTGTGTGTATATATGAGTGCATGAGTGTATGTAAATATATATATATAAGGGGTTGCCAGTCACTTGGCCTTCCTCCTTTTTTTATTGTAAAATTGTTTTGTTTTTTATTGTATTATTATTATTATTATTATCATTGTTATTTTATTACTTTTATTTCCATTGTTCCTTTCTTTCTTTCTTTCTTCTTTTTCTTTTTTGCTTTCCTGAATGTCTTGAATTCAGTGAAGCATGCTTCACTGCACACTTAGATTTATAGTTAGATAAACAGGAGTACTTTTATGGTGTGCTTGTGTGTGTGTGTGTGTGCGTGCACACACACACACACACACACACACAGATATACAAACACACACACAGACACATGCACAAACATCAATTTGAATATGTATATATATATACATATATATATATAATGTACACACACATACATATATATATACACACATATATATATAAACATATACACACACACACACATATGTATATATGTATACACAAGTGTGTGTATGCATATATATATATATATATATATATAAATATATATAAATATAAGTATATATATATATATATATATATATATATATATATATATACATATACATACATGCACACATACATATATATATATACATACACACACACTCATACATATATATACATTTATTTGGCATTAGGAAGGTCATCCAGCTACAGAAACCTTGCTAGATCAGATTGGTGCCTGGTGCAACCTCCTGGCTTGCCAGTCCTCACTCAAACCGTCCAACCCATGCCAGCATGGAAATTGGACGTTAAAATGATGATGATGATGATACATATATACACACACATGCCCAGTCACATATTTACATACATGTACGTTGATTTATGTATATGTGTATATATACTCGCACATACCTATAGACATATGTGTATATATGTGTGTGTATGTGTTTGTATCTTTTTTTTTTCTGTTTGCATGTTAAAGTCTTTGAGCTGCAACCATGCTGGGGCACTGCCTTGATAAAGTTTAGTTCAAGTAACTGACCCCAGTATTACTTATTCTATCAATATCTTTTTGCCAAACTGCTAAGTTATGGGGATAGAAACAAACCAACAGTTGTTGTCAACCAGTTGTGGAAGACATACACAAAACCAAACGTGCATACATGCATGCATACATACATACATACATACATACATACATACATACGTACGTAGATCTATATGACTGAAACCTTTGGTAATATGCTGTGAAACTATAGTTGTGGCAGATACTGGTGTCACGCAACTGGCAATTGTGCTGGTGGCACATAAGGGCACCCATTACACTTGTAGAGTGGTTGCGTTAGGAAGAGCATTGAGCTGTTGAAACAATGCCAAATCAGATTGGAGTCTGGTGCAGCTCCTCAGCTTGCCAGCATGGACAACAGATATTAAATGATGATGATGATGATATATATATATATATATATATATATATATATATATATATAGGCTTCTGCATAGTTTTCATCTGACAAACATCACTCAGGAGACATTGTAATCAACCAAGGACTGCAGTAGGAAATAGAAAAATGAAATATTTGGTAGCAGTACCAC
>NC_069003.1:30673619-30675117 GCF_001194135.2 Octopus bimaculoides
TTTTTGTTACTTTTATCCTTTTCTTTTTCAAGAAAGTCATTGATAATCTCCAAGAAAGCGAGAAATTTGTAAGCTAATGAGCAGAAAATAGGGTTTTATTCAGAAGAATGATTTTGTTACCTTCCAGCTGCTTACTATCTTAGGCTTTGGTTTTACTCTGGCTTAGCTGAGCTTAGCTTAGCTTTGTTTTATTCCTTCGCCTTGCTTGTTTTTTTTTGTTTGTTTGTTTTTTTTTCTTAATCTTTATATCTTATTGACCGATTTCTACCACAACTTCTCTCCTTTCTCTTTCGTTTTCTTTCTCTTCTGTTCATTCACAAATACCACCCTCTTTTTCTTTACACCACCATACCATACCATACCATCCATCCAACTATCCAACCATCATCCTCTTTACAGCCAATTCTTCATTAATCTAACTCAAATTCCAAATTCCGTCTTTGAAATGAAACAAAAAGAAACATGCTTTCATCATCATCATCATCACCATCCTCATCATCATCATCATCATCATCGTCTTAACCAGATTACTGACCAGCATTCTTTGTAGAAACATTATATTTGGATTGTGGTAGGAAAAAGCTTCATCTCTCTTTCTCTCTCTCTATATATATATGTGAGTATGTGAGTGTGTGTAAATATATGTATGTGTGTGTATATGTATATATATATATGTGTATGTGTGTGTGTGTGTGTATGTATATATATATATATATCATCATCATCATTGTTTAATGTCGCTTTCCATGCTAGCATGGGTTGGACGATTTGACTGAGGACTGGTGAAACCAGATGGCTACACCAGGCTCCAATCTGATCTGGCAGAGTTTCTACAGCTGGATACCCTTCCTAACGCCAACCACTCCGAGAGTGTAGTGGGTGCTTTTACGTGCCACTGGCACACACATATATACACACACACACACACACACACACACACACACACACACATATATATATATATATATATATATCTCATATGCTTTCCATGCTGGCATGGCTTAGATGGTTTGACTGAAACAGGTAAGCTGGAGAGCTGCACCAAGTTCCAATCTGATTTGGCATGGTTTCTGTGGCTGGATGCCCTTCCTAATGCCAACCACTCCAAGAGTATTATGGTTGCTATTTACATGCCATTCACATTATACTGGCATCAGCCACAACTACAATTTCATTTGGCTTGACAGGTCTACATACATATCATCATCATCATCATCGTTTAACGTCCGCTTTCCATGCTAGCATGGGTTGGACGATTTGACTGAGGACTGGTGAAACCGGATGGCAACACCAGGCTCCAATCTAATTTAGCAGAGTTTCTACAGCTGGATGCCCTTCCTAACGCCAACCACTCAGAGAGTGTAGTGGGTGCTTTTACGTGTCACACGCACGAAAACGGCCACGCTCGAAATGGTGTCTTTTATGTGCCACCCGCACAAGCCAGTCCAGGGGCACTGGCAACGATCTCGCTCGAAAATCCTACGGGAGCCAGTCAGGC
>NC_069003.1:30675127-30675425 GCF_001194135.2 Octopus bimaculoides
GGTGCATCTCATGTGCCACCCGCACAAGAGCCAGTCCAGGGGCATTGGCAACGATCTTACTTGGCTTGCCGGGTCTTCTCATGCACAGCACATTTCCAAAGGTCTCGGTCAGTAGTCATCGCCTCAGTAGTCATCGCCTCGGTCAGTAGTCATCGCCCAATGTACGAAGGTCTTGCCTCACCACCTCAGCCCAGGTCTTCCTGGGCCTACCTCTTCCACGGGTTCCCTCAACTGTTAGGGTGTGGCACTTTTTCACGCAGCTATCCTCATCCATTTTCACCACATGTCCATACCAGCA
>NC_069003.1:30675435-30678164 GCF_001194135.2 Octopus bimaculoides
GTGTGGCACTTTTTCACGCAGCTATCCTCATCCATTTTCACCACATGTCCATACCAGCACAATTGTCTCTCTTGCACACCACAACTGATGCTTCTAATGTTCAGCTTTTCTCTCAAGATACTTACACTCTGACGGGTATTCACATTGACATTACACATATATGTATATATATATGAATATATATATATATGTGTGTGCATGAATATATATACACACACACAAAGACACAGTGAACCGCTGTGTATTGAACTCATGGCTTTACCATTGTGAGCCAAGTAACCTAACTGCTTGGCCACACACCATATATAATATCATATATTATATTTAATTCCATATTGAAAGAAAACGTGGAAGAATTTTTCTATTATTAACAAAAAAATTGTTATCAGTAAATTCCACATGTATATCCAATGTAACCCCTATTTGGTAAAGTGTTGTGGAAGGATTCCGACCACCCCCGAGTGACTAAAAGTGGACTGATACGTTACTATAAAGTAAAGAACTGTCAGCTGTTTAAGGTAGGCATTTCACTGTGAGTCGTTGGCAGAAGAAAGAATTATCATCATCATCATCATCATCATCATCAAGGTGAGGAGCTGGCAGAATCGTTAGCATGCTGGGCAAAATGCTTAGCGACATTTCGTCCAGCTTCATGTTCTGAGTTCAAATTCCACCGAGATCAACTTTGCCTTCGAATCCTTTCGGGGTCGATAAGATGAGTATCAGTTGAGCACTAGGGGGTCAATGTAATCAACTAGCCCCCTCCTCCCCCAAATTTGCTGGTCATGTGCCAAAATTTGAAACCATCATTATTATTATTATTGTTATCATTATCATTATTATTATTATCATCATTAAATTATACAGGGTAATTGAAAAACAAAAAACAAAAAGCAAATAATTAGTTTGTCTTATTGCTGTTGCATTTTTTTGTTGATTTCTTTTTTGTTTTTTTTTTGTTTAATTTTTTTGTTTTTTTTCTTATTCTAAATGTCACATTGTTAGTGACAGATTTCAAATTAGCAGAACGAAACACATCAAGTGTGGTATATTTTTGCGGAAGGAACCCAGAAAATTGAGAGCCAGACAAGATATAATTTGATAATGCGAATAATATGGCAAACATGTGCAGTTTAATAATGTAGACAGGCAAATTGGACAAAAAAACAAAAAACAAAAAAACAAAAAAAAAAGGTGGTATATTTGAACTTTTGGCTTTTGCAACAGAAGTTCAAATTTGATCCAGATGTTTCCAATACCACCTTCTAGCAAAAAAAAAAAAAACGCAATCAATTCTACTAGTGTATTATTAGTTGTTGTTTAATACCATGTCTGCTTTTTGACTGAGCAGACCCTATGATCAAGGGTCTTCCACCATTTCCGCATATTTTTACGAGGTGCATTCCAGAAGTTTTAAGAAATTTTTTTTTTTTAGCAGAAGCAAATTATGAATGTCCCAGATTATTGGAGTTTTAATATATCATTACTCATCATCATCATCATCATCATTTAATGTCCGTTTTCCATGCTAGCATGGCTTGGATGGGTTTGATATAAGCTGGCCAGCTGAAGAATTGTCCAAGCTCCAGTCGTTTGTTTTAGCATGGTTTGCTATGGTTGGATCCCCTTCCTAACACTAACCACTTTACAGAGTGTACTCGGTGCTTTTGTGCAGCACCAGCATGGATGCATTTACATGGCACTGGTACGGGTGCTTTTTTACATGGCACTAGCACCCATGAGTCTGCAAGACTAGGACAACAGACACTAAGAATGATGATGATGATGATGATGATAATTATATATATGTGTATGTATTATATCTTTTAGGCTTTTATCTAGTAGTGAGCAGAGAGATCTGAATAAAGGTTTGGCTACTATTTGCAGCAGGTCAAGTGATCACATTATACATACAAGCTTTATGTTCTGAGTTTAAATTCCGCCAAGTCTGACTGTGACTTTTATCTTTTTTAGAGTTGATTAAATAAGTACCAGTTACGTACTGAGGTCGATGTAAATCAACTAGTCCCCCTCCCCCGAAATTTCAGACCTCGCACCTATAATCGAAAAGAACATACACACAGTCTCTGTTAACGGCTGAGAAACAAGATTAACAGAAATCTTAGGCTAGTTATTCTGTATATTAAAGTCGACAGCGGTGCCCATAACAAGCAATAAGGGATCAGTGGGGGTTACAATTTCATAATATAGTAAACATTATTAGTAATTTGTTGTAGGCTTTCAAACAATTATTCAATGATTCCTTTCCTTCCATTCAACCGTCATTTCCTTTATTAGTAGGGTCTGTGAATCGTTTGTTTTACCGCTAGTTCGTCATCATATCGTCGTGTAGTAATCTGACAATTTACTTATTTGAATTTAAGCAACCGAGAGCAAGCAAATGAAACGAGACGAGGGGAAACCTAAACTGATAAGTTGAACGAGGTACAAAAAGGAACAAGATAGCTTAGGGTTGCTTCCAGACTGCTAAGCAAGTTGACATATACTGTCTGGCAACTCGGTCTCTGAGTCGGTAATGGCAGCGAAGACAAAACGACAAATGACTAACCATGCATGCAAGTGTCTAGAATCTCATTTCTACTTCACTACCAATGCTAGATAGTGGTCTCACTGTCTTTCCATCACTCTCTCTCTCTCTCTCTCTTTCTCTCTCTCTATCTCTCTCTTTCTCTCTCTCTCTCTCTCTCTCTCTCTCTCTCTCTCTCTCT
>NC_069003.1:30682234-30687897 GCF_001194135.2 Octopus bimaculoides
TGTGTCTCTCTCTCTCTCTCTCTCTACACACACACACCCATATTTTTATTAAAATATTAATACATATATACTCTACTTAAACGTATTGAGTGATCCTTCAGTTTGATATTAAAACTATTTCTATAAATAACTTCATATGAAAGCATACACGCACACATCCACCACCACTAATACTACCACCATTACCACCACCACCACCACCATCATCATTATCATCATTATTTAACATCTATTTTCCGTGCATATATATATATATACACATATATATGTATGTAAGTATTTGTGTGTCTGTGTTTATCCCCACCTCTGACAACCGATGTTGGTGTGGTTACATCCCTGTAACTTAGCAGTTTGGCAATAGAGACCGATAGAATAAGTACTAGGCTTTCAAATAATAAGTCCTGGGGTCAATTTGTTCGACTAAAGGTAGTGCTCCAGCATGGCCGCAGTCGAATGACTGAAACAAGCAAAAGAGTAAAAGAGTAGAGATTAATGAGACACACAACCCATTCATAAAAACTGGAGATTAAAAGTGGCAATGGGTTGGATAGGTTGCCAGGAGTCAGCAAAGTCAGAAGACTGTGTGAAGCCCTGCTGTCCTGTTTTGGTATAGTTTCTACAGATGGATAACCTTCCTATAACGCCAACCACTTCACAGGAGTTGTACTGGGTGCTTTTTACGTGACACCAGCACCATTGAGGTTACCAAATAACTTGCGGGGCAAGGCCCGTAAAATGAGGGGGGAAGTAGTATTGAAGGACAGAAAGGTGCTGCTACATTAGAAAAGAGACGTCCACCTCAGAGGGAGGAGAGTGAGGGGACAGAGAAGGCAGGGCAAGGGCCTTACACCTAAATTACTGGGTGGTATATACATCTATATACATGAATGTATAATGGTATCTGTGTGTGTGTGTGTTAGGGGTTACTCTAACTCCTCCCTCACTGTCCAACAGATCTTAATGATTTTTGGGCTCATAGGTAGGTCACATGCCCTGAAGTTCAAATAAGGCCGGAATTTTTTGAAAACTCGATAATGCTCAGTTAGTATCGATTTTTGTGAGCTCAATCAGGCATTTGAATGGAAATTCCCATAACGATGTTATTTTTCCTGCAGCTTTTGCATTTTTTCACATTTAAAATTTCAACAAAATTGATAGAATAGTTTCTATAGAAATGCTTATTTAATACAAGGTCAGAGGCGGGCTTAACGCCAAAAACATGAGCAATGCTGGGTCCAACAGCTAGTACATACATACATATATATATATATATATATATATGTGTGTGTGTGTGTGTGTATCTATTGTATCCATATTTATACCCATGTTGGGCTTGGTAGAAAATGGGTAATAAGTGTAATGATGATGATGTATATGCGTAAGCGTGTATGAATATATACTGTATTTTAATGTGTATAAAGAAGCCTTATTTGTCAAAAATTAGGTTAAAAAATATGGGAGTTTTTTATCATAATCCCTTACAAAACCTTTTTTTCCAAATTTTAAGCCCAGAAAATTACGGGGTCCCTTATACATGTTAAAATATGGTGTGTGTGTGTGTGTGTGTGTGTGTGTATATATATATATATATATATATATATATATATATATATATGTATGTATGTATATATGTATGTGTATATATTATATATACATATATTATATCAGATATATATAAATAGATAGGTATAACACCCATACAAACACAAACACTCATATTTACATACATACATGCACACATACATGTATGTATGTCTATCTATCTATCTATCTATCTATCTATCTATCTATCTATCTATCTATCTATCTATCTGTCGGTCTATTTCTTTACTAGCTGCTAATCTGTCTCTTAAGTTCTGTCCAAATGTGAAAGGAGCAATAGAAAGGTAGGTAGGTAGGCGGGTAGGGGTTTCTTATGTTAAACACATTAAGCATTCACCCATCTCCCTCCTCCTTTGCCTCATCATACTTAAAAGTGTTGCTCGCCGGGGATGGCGGTGGGGTTGTGAAGGAAGAAAGGTCCAGTTTGTGGTGGTGGTGGTGGTGGTGGTGATGGTGGTGGGTTATGGGGGTTTTAGGGAGATGAATGGAAAAGCTTAAAGAGAAAGTGTGTTTGTGCGAGTACAGGGGAGGAGTTGCTGGGGTATGGAATGAGTGAATCCATATGCGACCCTCCGCACCAGCTCCCTCAACCCCTCCTCCCCTTCTGCCTCGCTGCACCACCTCCGCACTCCACTCAACAGGATGTCGTAGTTAACATCTGTTGCTTTAATGGAAATGATATATTAGCTCAGTGATGGTGGTGGTGGTGGTGGTAGTGTTGTTGGTGGTGGTGTTGGTGGTGATGTAGGTGTTGTTGGTGGTGGCGTTGGCTGTTGTTGTTGATGGTGGTGCTGCTGGTGGTGCACAAGACAGAGTATGATTAATTCCAAACAATTTGAATAAATAAGTTTTACATTTGACAGAGTAAGGGGAATACTAAAGGGTCAAACCAGCCATTTTCAGGCCCCAGATATTCTACCTACATTATGGTCAAACTAGCCAGATCTGGCCTCTCACACTTACCCAACAATGACAGTCTCAAAAACAATTACACCACTGAAATCTTTAAACTATAAGATAATGCTTGATTAATCCAAAACAATCCGAATAAATAATCCTCGCATTTGACAGAATAATCTGAAAGCTGAAGGGTTAAAGTTTGTGCAACTCTTCTCAGGAGAAATATGTTTGGGTTTGGGGATTGGCTGAAATCGTTTCTAGTTTATTGTGGTGAAGACATAAAAGCCTTTGATGATATTCGCAATCCCATGCTACTTATTATCTGCTATCATTACAACATTAATCCTTTAGCGTTTAAACTGGTCATATCCATCCCAAATATTCTGTTTTATGTTGAAACTGGCCAGGTTTGGCCTTTCACTCCTACCCTACAATGTCACTCTAAAAACAAAACAGTCACATTATCAAAGTTTCGGATCTATGAGATAATCTATGATTAATTCCGTTGTTGTTGCTGTTGTTGTTGGCACTCGTCAAAGGTTTCAGTTGATCCGATCAACAGAACAGCCTGCTCGTGAAATTAACGTGCAAGTGGCTGAGCACTCCACAGACACGTGTACCCTTAACGTAGTTCTCGGGGGATATTCAGGGTGACACAGTGTGACAAGGCTGGCCCTTTGGAATACAGTCGAATATTTATTTTGTCGTAATGTCTATTCTTTCACAAGTGCTTTTTTATATTTCGTAACGATTATCTGAACTACCCACCATTGAGATTTATATCAGAATATATTGTTGTTGTTGGCACTCCGTCGCTTACGACGTCGAGGGTTCCAGTTGATCCGACCAACGGAACAGCCTGCTCGTGAAATTAACGTGCAAGTGGCTGAGCACTCCACAGATATGTGTACCCCTTACGTAGTTCTCTTTAGAATAAGTACTAGACTTACAAAGAATAAGTCCTGGGGTCGATTTGTTCGACTAAAGGCGGTGCTCCAGCCTGGCCACAGTCAAATGACCGAAACAAATAAAAGGAAAAAAAAAGAAAAATCGTAAAAGATAACAATATAGGCGCAGGAGTGGCTGTGTGGTTTAGTAGCTTGCTTACCAACCACATGGTTCCGGGTTCAGTCCCACTGCATGGCATCTTGGGCAAGTGTCTTCTGCTATAGCCTCAGGCTGACCAAAGCCTTGTGAGTGGATTTGGTAGACAGAAACTGAAAGAAGCCCATCGTATATATGTATATATATATATATGTGTATGTGTGTGTCTGTGTTTAGCCCCCCCACCATCGCTTGACAACCGATGCTGGTGTGTTTACGTCCCCGTAACTTAGCGGTTCGGCAAAAGAGACCGATAGAATAAGTACTAGGCTTACAAAGAATAAGTCCTGGGGTCGATTTGCTCGACTAAAGGCGGTGCTCCAGCATGGCCGCAGTCAAATGACTGAAACAAGTAAAAGAGTAAAAGAGTAATATCTGTTTCAACACAGGGTTTCACACCAGGAAGGAATCTTGCAAACCAAATTCAGGGATCTGAATGTTAAAGGGTTAATTTCCCCCTTTCTGTTTACTTTTACTTCTCCGTCATTTCCTTGTTGAAGTAAAGCCGCAAATTGGAACCAAATCCAGAAACCCGTTTTGTTTTGAAGGCAAAAAGCTAAACAGGTTGTCGGGGATGGAGAGGGGCCAGTTCCTTAATCACTCAGCCATCTGAACTTCTAGGGGACTAAATAAATAAATAAATAAAAAGATGAGAAGGGAGAAAAACCAGGAGCAGAGGGGTCTTTCCATAGCAGAGAGGTAAAGGGCGGTGGGATGGGGGGAATACTTTCTTTCATCCACTTAATAGCTCAGTGAGATTCAAAAGTCAATGATTGGGGTTAGTAGTAAGCAGCTATGGGAGGTGGAGGTGATGATGGGGACAGTGCCAGCAGAGATTGGTGGTGGTAGTGGTGGTGGTGGTGGGGCTCTATTTGTGACCCCTTGTGTCTACTGTCAAGGGGACGATTATGGTCGTTTTTTTTCTTTCTTCTTTCTCTTTATGTTGGATATTCTATAGAGAGGAGGAAACGGAGAAGCGAAAAGCGGAGGCCAAGAGGAAGCAGGAAGCAACAAACTTCCACCAAAAACTCACCAGGCAAGGGTCGGGGCTGCTGCTTGGCCAGTTTCTTTTGGTTCTTTCAAAAGACAGGGAGCTGTAAAGGGGAAATGGAATGGAATGGCATGTGTGTGGGTGGCTGGGCAGGTATGGTAGTTTTTTTTTTAAATTGGGGAACCTGCTGGGTAATAGTTATTTCACAACACATGTAGAAACATGGTAAATCTATACACACCCTTCGACATATGTGTGTGTATGTGCATGTATGTGCATGTATGTGTATGTGTACGTCTGTCTGTCTGTCTGTTTGTCTGTGCAAGTATTATAAGTGCATTTCCATGTATGTACCTGAGATGTTCTCTTTATATAAAAGAATTAATGTCAAACTGACAGAAGTTTTAGCAAGCTGAGCAAAATGCTTGGCGATATTCCACTGGTCTTTATGTTCTGAGTTCAAATTCCGCCGAGGTCGACTTTGCCTTTCATCCTTTCAAGGTCGATAATAAATTAAGTACCAGTTGCATACTGGAATCTATCTAATCGACTGGCCCCCTCCCCCACAATTTCAGGCCTTGTGCCTAGAGTAGAAAGGATTATTATTATTATTATTATTATTATTATTATTATTATTATTATTAATATTTTTATCCAGTTATTCAGACCACAGAGCCTCTTCTTCATTCTTTCGGCTCCATATCAGCTGCTGGTCTATGACACAGCTCCTAACACCTGTCCTTCAAACCCCGAAAATCCTTATTTAATCACATCCGACCCACATCTGCCCTTCCCACAGTTTCTTTAAGGAGAAGATTCCTTTGCATGATAGACAAAGAAAGAAAGAAAGAAGGAAAAAAAATTGGTGTGAGCCTTATTGGTGGCAAGTGTGGGTGGGAAAGAAGGGGGTGGATGAGAAATTTGTGGGTGGTGGTGGTAGTGATGGGGTGTTTAACTGTTTTTGTATTGTTTTGCTTTCTCTGTATTTATGTTTCTGTAATTCTATACTTACCCCACCCAAAACACAATCTTATTTAAGACCGATCCCCACCGCAGAAGAAAGGCA
>NC_069003.1:30688336-30693541 GCF_001194135.2 Octopus bimaculoides
TATATATATATATATACATACATACACATATATACAATATATATTATATATATGCATAATACATGTGTGTATATATATATGTGATATATATATATATATATATATATATATTTATATATATAAATACACACACACATATATGTATAATATTATGTGTGTGTGTGTGTGTATAGTGTTCAACACAGTAAATCATATCTGTCTCCTATCTAATCCTCTCACACTCTATAACTTATGTGTTCATGTGATGTGTATATGTGTGTATATATACATACATGTGTGTATGTGTGTGTGTGTGTGTAGGAGTTGTTTGCATTGACCTCCATACAAATCTTCATACATACACATATATACACATTTGTTTATCTGATTTTTGTTTTCCTCCAAAGCCATAAATACTGATATATATATATATATATATATATATATATATATACACGAATGTATATATATATATATATATATATATATATATATATATATATATATATATATATATATATATATATATATATGTATGTGTGTATGTGTACATACATACATACATATGTGTGTGTGTTATGAAAATGTTTTTAGTAGCAGACACCTGGGTATTCTGAACTGTTATAAGATTCCAACTGAACCTACATCATTCACCACAGCTTGAGATACGATTTGATTATCAGCTTACTCAATCAGAGCCGACCTAGGGTTAAACAACAACAAGTACAGTCTATTAGTACATTCCCATCAAACTACTTCAATCATCAAATACCAGCAATGGAAGGAATAAAGATTGTCAGAGAATTGGGTAGGCAGAAACTGTGCATGGAACCCGGAACCCGTATGTATGAAGGCGCATGGCTTAGTAGTTAAGGGTATTTAGCTCATGAATGTTAGGTTGTGAGTTCGATTCCTTAGCGGTATTTCATCTGTCTTTTACATTCTGGGTTCAAATTCCGCCGAGGTCGACTTTGCCTTTCATTCATTTCGGGGTTGATAAATTAAGTACCAGTTGTGTACTGAGGGTCGATCTAATCAACTGGCCCCCTCCCCCCAAAATTTCGGGCCTTGTGCCTAGAGCAGAAAGGAATATGATCCAGCTATAGTCGTGTACCTGTACATCTTCAGGTGAGTGGGCTTTGGAGAGCACTGCTGGATCATGGACAGTTTCCCATTGTTTTATACCTGTATTATTCTATTATTTACATTTTGTTGACAAAGAACAACATGGAAATAAAAGGAGACGCAAATGATAAAAAATAACAAAATGGAGATAAAAATCGGCTGTGTGGTAAGTAGCTTGCTTACCAACCACATGGCTCCGGGTTCATTCCCACTGCATGGCACCTTGGGCAAGTGTCTTCTACTATAGCCTTGGGCCGACCAAAGCCTTGTGAGTGGATTTGGTAGACAGAAACTGAAAGAAGCCCATCGTATATATGTATATATATATATGTATGTGTGTATATATGTTTGTGTGTCTGTGTTTGTCCCTTCAACATCGCTTGACAACCGATGCTGGTGTGTTTACGTCCCCGTAATTTATTAGCGGTTCGGCAAAAAGAGAGCTGATAGAATAAGTACTAGGCTTCCAAAGAATAAGTCCTGGGGTCGATTTGCTCGACTAAAAGTGGTGCTCCAGCATGGCTGCAGTCAAATGATTGAAACAGTTAAAAGAGTAAAAGAGTAAAGAGTGACCAAAATAAATTAATGGAAAAAAAAAAAATCAAAATGATAATGTAATGCGAAATAAACACACCCTGTATTCACTCCGTTCTTAAGCACAGACTTGTCTTGGCTTTCATGAAGATAGATGAACACACTAGGATTATTATGCTGTAAATTTATAGACTGGAAGAATTCCTTATCTCTTGTGTCTGCAAGACTTGTACTTCAAAGAATATCATTTGCATATGGTCAACTTGTTACCACAGCAGGGATACCTAGCTGTCTGTTAGAACACTTAGATTTGTCTGTTAATAAACTTAATTTGGGCTGTCCTTGGCTCTATCATAATTGTAACTGCTTTATCAGCCATTATATATATGTGTGTGTGTGTGTGTATGTATATATATTTATAAATACATATATATATATATATATATGTGTGTATTTATAGATAAGATATACATACATATATATACATACAGATATATACACAAACGTATAGGCACTGGAGTGGTTGCATGCTAAGTAGCTTGCTTACCAACCACATGGTTTTAGGTTATTTTCTCTTATTCCTTTCTGTTGAAGAGCCTAGGTTTGAAACATAAAAGACTTTCTCACTTCCCGAGCATTAAACTAATACACCTGCTTGTTGTTTGTACACCTGTCTTCGTCTTTTGTTTTTCTGTAAATTTCAACTGTATACATATATATATATATATATATATATATATATATATATATATATATATATATATATATATATATATATATATATATATATATATATATGCATATATATATGAAGCATGCTTCCCAAACACATCATTACAGGTTCAGTTCTGCACAGCTTGAGATATGATGATAATGATGGTGATGATGATGATGATGACGATGATAATTACGCTGACGATGATTAGGGACATGATGGTGACGATAAAGATGATGATTATGATGATGATGATGGATATAGTGGTGATGATGAGAATGATGAATATATGGACGATGATGATGATGATGATGATGATGATGCACTGGGTGGTGACAATGAGGATGATACGGGTAAACAAGGATGATAACAAGCAAGGTATATGATGGTGGGCAACAACAGCAGCAGCAGCAGCAGCAGCAGTTGTCATGGTTTTAAGAATGTTGATAATGATGGTGTTGGTGGCAGTGGTGGTGGTGGTGGTGATCATAGTAGTAGAGACACTGTAAGGGAGCTGATGATGATGAGGAGGAGGAGGAGGAGGAGAAGGAGGAGAGGGAAGGCAGATGGGTTGTCTGTCATCAGCCAAGACAACCAAGTTAACTGGAAGTTTCAAAGAATATGATCTAGCAGGTAGAGTATGGGAGGGAGGGAGGAGGGAACCGGTGAAGAGGGTGGGACGGGGATGGGTGGAGTGGTTGGGGAAAGAGAGAGAGAGAGAGAGAGAGAGAGATAGCAGTAGAGGGGAAAGAAGATATTGGGTGTTTTATAAAGAAAAGGACCAATAAGACATTCCATCATAATCTTCGCATTTTTTTATCACTGACAACAACAATGACATGCTGACGGTCACTGCTGATGACATTAACAACAACAACAACAACGGCGGCAACAGTGACAATGATAACAACAACAACATATACGAAGATAAAGACCATAACAAAAGTAACAACAAAAATAATTGGATCCCCAATATTTTCCCCCCAATATTTTCCCCCCAATATTTTCCCCCCAAGACATTTTCTCCAGTCATTAGAGCACAGGATGGAATGTAATATTTGTTGTGTGTGGCTCTTTTAGTTTTCTAAAAACGACATCAAATGTCCTTCAATGTAGTGGCATATCAATATTTACCTGTTAACATTATGGTGTAGCCTGAAGAGTTGGGAGTTTAAACATATCGTATTACGCAATCTTGTAGATGTTGCACACCTTACACGTAGAATGTTACATCATGATTAAATTTCTTAACCCTTTCGTTACCGTATTTATTTTGAGATGCTTTGTGTTTCTTTCAATTAATTTTAAATATAACAATGAATTTATTCAAATAACTTAGTTATCATTAAGTTAGTGTTTGGAGCATAAATTGTGACTAAGGTTTGGTGGAAGATTTTAATTCAAAACTTATGAAAACAAGACATTTGTACTACAGAGCCAAAGGCGGTTTCAGCTGGGTTAGTAATGAAAGGGTTAATGAAACATTTGTACATATACCATATAATCCATCAGGCCATTTATTATTATTATTATATATATGTAAGATGGCGAGCTGGCAGAAATGTTAACATGCCGGACGAAACGCTTACCGCTATTTCGTCTGTCTTAATGTTCAGAGTTTGAGTTCCGCCAAAGTTGACTTTGCCTTTCATACTTTCAGGGTTGATAAATTAAGTACCAGTTGTATACTAGGTTAGGGATGGGGTAGAGGTGACTGTAACAAGTGACCATGAGGGAAAGATGAGTGGCCTGGGGTTGGGTGGGGGTGGGGACAACGGGCTTCTTTTAGATTCCATTTACCAAATCTCCTCACAAGGCTTTTGTCTGCTTGGCACTATAGTAGAAGACACTTGCCTGAGGCACCTCATAGTGAGATTGAACCCAAGACCATTTGTTTGGGATGCAAGTTTCTTAACCACACAGCCATGCTGGTAATGTTTGCATCATTATTACTCTTGAGGCAAATAATGATTATTAATGCATTTACATTTGTGTGTGTGTGTGTATAAGTGTGTGTGTGAAAGAGAGGGGTGGAGAGGGAGGGGGAGGAAGAAACAGAGGTAGAGTACCTCTATCTAATTCTATTTGAAGCTGAAGTACTCTATCCTTACCTCTGTCCTGCCATGCCCACCACCACTGCCAAGCCAACCACTACCATTGCTACTAACACTCATGGACAACACCAATATAACTGATGCCACATCAGTAACCACCACCACCACCACCATCATCACCGCCGCCACCACCACTACCGCCGCCACCACCGCCACCGCCACTACCACCACCGCCACCACCACCACCACCACCACCACTTCCAACAAACAGCAGGATGTACAGTTCCTGATTGCTATGTCCACTGGTCTGGAAAATTAGTTTTTTGAGGTGGGGGAACCTCAACTAAAGATGTGTTGCTCTCAATCAAAGAGAGTGAAGTGTGTATATATATGTATATATAAGAGTCTGTTTGTACGCATGTGTGTATATGTGGGCATGTGTATATAGTTAAGGATAAAAGAGGTAAAAAAAAACTCAGAAAATCAACAAGTGTTTAACTGCTCTGTATATATACATACATACATACATATAAATATATATATATAGAGAGAGATATAATATACACACACTTATATTTATATGTATATGTATATATATCTCAGTATGTCTTCATGTATACACATGTATACATGCATTCATATATGTATGTATATATATATATATGTGTGACTGTGTGTAAGTGTGTGTCTATATTTGCAAGCATGTATTTAAATATACATTATTTATATCTATATACATATACATGTGTACATATATACATACATAACACACATATATATACATATATATATATATAT
>NC_069003.1:30693551-30694514 GCF_001194135.2 Octopus bimaculoides
ATAACACACATATATATATATATATATATATATATATATATATATATATATATATATAATGTATATACATGTATATATATATATATATATGTATATATACATGTACATACACACACACATATATATATACACATATATACATACACACACATGTATATGAAAGAGTGCTTCTGTTTTGAGTAACTGTAAATCTACCCCCACCCCCACCCACGGGGCTTTAATCCACTCCCCCAGTCTGTCTCCCTCTCTTCCTTCTTCACACAGCTGCTCCATGATGAAAGGTCTTCTGGTGGTTGACATTAAGATACACCCCAAGGGACTCCCTCATGTGTATATGTGTATGTGTATGTGTGTGTGTGTGTGTATGTGTATGTGTGTGTGTACATGTCTGTACGTAAGTCTCTATATGCGTGTGTGCGTGTTCATGTCTGTACTTGTAAGCAGGCACATGTATGTAATTGCGTGCGCATATATGTAGGTGTGTGTTGCATCTGTATATGTATACATACATAAGGATACGTGTGTGTGTGTGTGTGTGTGTGTGTGTGTGTGTGTGTGTGTTTGTATGTAACTGTGAAAGTGCATGTATTTAAATGCGTGTGATTGTATGTGTGTTGATTTATGTCTGTCTGCATGTGTGTGAGTGTATATATGAATGTGTGCATATATATATGTGTGTGTGTGTGTGTGTGAGTGTGTGTGCATAAATATATGCCTGTGCATGGATATCTGTATGCATGTGTGTGTGTATGTGTGTATATCTATGTATAAATGTATTTATCTGTCTATCTATCTATTTATCTATTTATCTGTCTGCCTCTGTAGGTATCTGTCTGTCTGTTAGTTTGTCCATCCATCCATCTGCCTCTCCGCCCATCCATCTCTCTCTCTCTCTCTCTCTCTCTCTCTCTCTCTCTCTATATATATATATATATATATATATATATATATATATATATATAT
>NC_069003.1:30694784-30698329 GCF_001194135.2 Octopus bimaculoides
ATATACATACATGATATTTATTTATACATATATATTAATCAAAATATACACTATTATAAATCCATTTGAGTCAACCTTACTAATTGGATTCACACTAGATATTAGATAACAGTCTGGTTTAAGTCACACCACATGTTCTTCAGAGATGGAATATATGGAAAAAAATATGGCAACAACTGTTTTCTGTTATTGAAGGTTAAAACTGTCATATCTGGTTTTTGGGTGCTTTGTTTTATGTTTTCACACAGCCACTATAAACTGGGTGCGACATTTTTCATCTCCAATAAAAGAGAGTGTTTGTAATATTTTTCCTATATGTGACATCTCTGAAGAGCGCATGGTGTTATTTAACAATGCCAGTATGTGATATCCAGTGTGAAACTGATTGAGTCATGCCTCCTCACAAGGGCCAGTTTCCCAATTTTCATGGCATATGTATTATTCCCCACCTGGACAGGATGGCAGTCTATCACAGGATGACTCATTTTTGCCAGCTGAGTGGACTGCAGAGCAATGTGAAATGAAGTGTTTTGCTCAAGAACACAAAGGATGAAAGACAAAGTCAACCTTGGCAGAATTTGAACTCAGAACATAAACACAGACGAAATACCGCTAAGCATTTCACCCGGCGTGCTAACATTTCTGCCAGCTCACAGCCTTACACAGACAAAATATAGAAATATAGAATATGCTGGATAATGAAAAAAGAAAAAAGGAAAAAGGCATATTGTGTGAATATTATTTGACTCTATTATAACCATATCTTTTAGAAAATTCCAAACATCTCTCTCTCTCTCTCTCTTTCCTCTCTACTCACTTTTCTGATTGGGGTAGTTATGTATTTCCTCTACAGTAAGACACTTGTTTCTATCTCCTCTATCATACATTATTAACCTCTAACCACATGCTGCAAAGCCTCCTTCTTCAAAACTACGCTTCCTCTTAGTTGAGGGGGTCTTTCCCTTGCAAGTCACTTGGAGACCTCACTGGTGTTGGTGCCACATTGAAAACACCCAGTAACAGTCTATAAAGTGGTTGACATTAGGAAAGGCATTAAGCTGTTGAAACCATGCCAAAGTAGGCAACAAAGCTGGGTGTAGTCTTCTGACCGGCCAGTTCCTATCAAATCTTCCAACCCATGCCAGCATGGAAAACAGATGTTAAATGATGATGATGATAATGATGGTGATAATGATGATGATGATGGCGATGATGACGCTTAGCCTTCTCTTCCCCCCGCTCACTCTGTTACTGCAGTCTCTCTCTCTCTCCTACACACACATACCAAGACATACATGTACACACACACACACACCAAAACACATACATGTACATACATACATACACACACACACACGCAAACGCACATGCACATGTATACAAAATAACATTCAGACTCAAAACACACACACACACACACACACACACACACACACACACACACACACACACACACACTTTCTTTTTCTTTTCTCACCCCTCCCCCACCATACCCCCCTATGTGCGTTGCTTGGACAATATATGACCTGGACTTGGCACGGAACCGAAAACCATTAGCCAGTATAATAATTAATCACAGAATATTAACCATCATTGGAAATGCTTCATTTCACTTGGGAGACTAGTGACAGAGAGAGAGAGAGAGAGAGAGTTCCTGGAAAGAGACAAGTCAAAGAGAATGGTAAAACACTGCGAAAAGAAACACAAAAAGAATAAACCACACACACAAAAAGGAAATAATAAAACAATGTATAAAAATGTCTCCTTCAGCGTGGCTGTGTGGTAAGAAGTTTGCTTCTCAACCACATGGTTCTCGGTTCAGTTCCACTATGTAGCAACATGGGTAAGTTTCATCTATTAAAATATTGGGCCTCATGGGTGGATTTAGTAGACAGAAACTGAAAGAAACTGAAATTTAGGGGAGGGGGGGATTGTTGATTACATTGACTCCAGTACTCAACGGGTACTTAATTTATCCACTCTGAAAGGATGAAAAGCAAAGTTGACCACCAAAATGCCACTAAACATTTTGCCCATCATGCTAACAATTCTGCCAGTTTGCCACTTTAATAATAATAATAATCATAATCATTATCATCGTTTAATGTCCACTTTCCATGCTGGCATGGGTTGGACGGTTTGACTGAGGGTTGGCAAGCTGCACCAGTTTCCAATCTGATCTGGAAAAGTTTCTACAGCTGGATGCCCTTCCTAACACCAACCACTCTGAGAGTGTAGTGGGTGCTTTTACGTGCCACCGGCATGAGAGCCAGCAGGCGGTACTGGCAACGACCACGCTCGAATGGTGGTTTTTTTATGCGCCACTGGCACGGGAGCCAGTCAGCAGCCATGGCAACAATCACATTCGAATCGTGCTTTTGTGTTAATTATGTGGTATTGTCATCGGCCACGTTGCCTCAATCACAGCATATCTCCCAATGATAATTCAATTGTCAAAATTACTGCAACAACCACCTGTCATTATCATTTTTCTAATTGCTTATCTGCAACGACACTGTTCAATCAATAATAGGGAAGCCTGACAAGTTTAGTTTTGTTTCTATTAGAGTCTAGTGTATGAAATGCCTATAGTTATTAGCAGCAGATACCTTTAGTATTAAACAGTGTAATTAGAAACTACTAAATTTAATTATTTCAATTATTTTAACCAATATATGATGGAATGTGAATATATGTGAAGAGTGATTTGCAGAGGACATGAGGAATGGGCATGGTGTGTGGTAGTGAAAATAGTGAATGAAGTAGTTCTTGAAAATGAAGTAGAAAGGTAGATAGTTAGAGAGAGAGAAAGAGAGAGAGAGAGGGTGAATAGGTGAGTAATAGATGAGGTGATAGAGGGGGAAGAAAATAGAAAGAGTGACAGTTATGTGTTGATAGCTCCATAAAGAAGTGTCGATCGCTCAAAGTGGAGGGAGCTCATGGAAGATGGAGACCCAGGAAGACGTGGGATGGAGTACTGAGAGACAGGACCTCGAGACACAGAACCTTTCAAATGAGATGACAAAGGACTGAGACATCTGACATCTTACTGTACTCAAGACGACCTGTCCTCTACAGCAGAGGCAGTGAGACCACGGCCCCTGGTGAAGAGGATTGACCTGTAAGAGTTCTGTACTAGTGTCACATAAAAAAGCATTCATGCTGGTGCCACATAAAGGCACTTGTGCCAGTGCCACGTTAGAGGCACCCAGCACACCAGTACATACTGTAGAGTGGTTGGCATTAGGAAGGGCATCCAGCTGCAGAAACCAAGCGAAAATATTGCAAAATGTTTAACTTAGTATACACACACACACAGAAAGCCATACACACACACAAAGCTATAAACACACACACACACACACACATATATACATATGTATGCATGTATAAGTGTATATCTATATATCTATATATCTATATATATAAAGAGAGAGAGAGAGGAACAGAGAGATTGCTAGATGGAGTAAGGAGAAAGCAAATCAGGTGATGGAGTGGAGAGAGAGAGAGAGAGAGAGAGAGAGAGAGAGAGAGAGAGAGAGAGA
>NC_069003.1:30698489-30698927 GCF_001194135.2 Octopus bimaculoides
CTCGTCTCGCCCCCCCCCCCGCAATAACAGCAATATCAACATCAAAAACAATAACAACAACAGCAACAGTAATAATGATAGTAATAATAATAATAATAATAATAATAATAATAATAATAATGATAATAATAATAATAAACAAACAGATGCATTTCTTTCATAATCTGGAAAGAGAAATTGGTTAGGAATTGAAAAAGAATCGGTTGTAATTTAAGACTATCTGGAGAGGAGGACGAATATGTTAAGAAACTCAATATAGCCGAAAGAAAATGTCTCTGACCCATCCTCCAACAACCTACCCCAACCGTGCCCTCCACTCTTATGATACAAAATTTGCATAACAGAATAAAAAAGTTTAAAGGTAGTTCAATACGCAATATATTTACGTGTGTGTGTGTGTGTGTGTGTGTGTGTGTGTGTGTGTGTGTGTGTATGCTC
>NC_069003.1:30699019-30701173 GCF_001194135.2 Octopus bimaculoides
GGGCAAGCATTTCTGGAAAAAGCTAAATTATTTACAATGTAATTCATGATGAATAGGAATGGTTGTTTGATGACTTCTTCTACTACTACTACTACTACAACTACTACAATCATCGCCATCTTCACTTGGGGCCACCGCCACTGCCAGCGCCGCTACTGCCACTGCTAACGCTACCACCACCACTACTACCAACACTGTCACCAACACCACTGCTGTTGCTGTCACAACCATCAGCACGGCAATGACCTTTACCAGCACCATTGTCACCAAAACCACTACCACCGCCGCCACTGACACCACTACCACCGCCGCCACCACCACCACCACTACTACAATCATCAACAGCACTGCTGCTACTGTCACAACCATCACCACCACCACCACGATGATGATGATGACCACCACCACCAAAATTAAGACTACCTCCTTTTTCTTAATATATGTATATATATATATGTGTGTGTGTGTGAGTGTGTGTATGTGTTAGTTCCTTCATCACGACTCGACAACCGGTCTTGGTGTGTTTGCATTCCTGTAACTTAGTGGTTTGGCAAAAGAAACCAATAGAACAAGTACCGGGCTTTGAAAGCAAAAAAAAGCTCCTGGAGTTGATTATTCGTTTGACTAAAAATCCTTGAAGTCAGTGCCCCAGCATGGCCACAGTCAAATGACTGAGACAAGCGAAAGATAAAAGGTATGTATATATATATATATATATATATATCATCATCATCATCATTTAATGTCTGTTGTTCATGCTGGCATGGGTTGGACGGTTTGACCAGGGCTGGCAAGACCAGACCCCAGTCTAATTTGGCATGGTTTTCTATGGCTGGATGCCCTTCTTAATGCCAACCACTCCAAGAGCATAATGGGTGCTCTTACATGTTACCAGCATGGGTGCCATTTGCGTGACGCCGGTATCTTCCACGACTGCTGTTTTTACTTGGCTTGTTGGGTCTTCTTCTCAAGCACAGCATAATCCCAAATGGGGCCCAACACTCAAAATCTGGCATAATACCAAATGGTTTCAGTGTGTGTGTGTGTGTGTGTGTGTGTGTGTGCGCTTGTACATGTCTTTCTTTGCAACAATGATACTTGTATTCAAGTCCTGCCACTTAGAGGTGCAATAAACAAAGACTGATAAAATAAGTACCAGTCTTAAAAATAAGTACTACTGGGATGGGGATCAACACAATTAACTTACACCCGCCTTCAACGCAGTGCCTCGAAACAGCTGAACTCTCGCCGTAATCTAATGACTGAAATAAACAAAAGTGAAAAAAAAATAAATAAATAAATAAATAAAAAAGATGACATTTCCATAGAAAAGTGTTTGGAAAGTTTTCCGAAGTTGTGCAAAGTCAAAATTGGCCTTTTATTGTGTAATTCATAAGTTGAGCTGTCATTAATGCGAATCTCAAGTTACAGCACCAAACGCAAGATCTTTGCAATTCTGTTTTGCTCTCCGCCACTGCCGCCACCACCACCACCGCCACCACCACCACCCTTCACCGCTTTCTTGCCATTGTGGTTGTTGTTGTTGTTGTTGTTGCTCTTTTTTCTTCTTCTTCTTCCTTTTCGTATTCAATGGAAGGAACTTTGACGGTTTTCTAATATTTCGCTACTTTCACTTGTTTCGGAATAACTGAATTACCTACTTGTCTTGTCTTTTTATTTACCGTTTGTGTTTTCCCATTATTGCCATCATCATCATCAGCGTCATCATCACCATTCTTCTCGTAGTTATTATTATTATTATTATTATTATTGTTGTTGCTGTCATTGTTGCTATTATTACTATTACTATTACTATTATTATTATTATTATTATTATAAAACGATTATCATCATCATCATCATTATTATTATCATTGTTGTTGTTGATTATTGTTGATGTGGTTAAGTTAGAAACAATTATTATTATTATTATTATTTGTATTATTATTATTATTATTATTATTATTATTATTATTATTATTATTATTAATGTTGTTATTATTTGTTGGTCAGTGTGTGCATGTGTGAGTGTGTGAGCATGAGAGAGAGAGAGAAAGAAAGAGAAAGAGAGATAAAGGGAGAGAGAGAGAGAGAGAGAGAGAGAGAAATATATTTATGTGGATAATATTTCCATAGAAAATACCAGAGAAAAAT
>NC_069003.1:30701262-30702837 GCF_001194135.2 Octopus bimaculoides
AGAGAGAGAGAGAGAGAGAGAGAGAGAGAGAGAGAGAGAGAGAGAGAGAGAGAGAGAGACATAGAGAGAGCATTCAGTAAGTTTCTTCTTTAAAACAAAACAAAAGCAAAAAATAAGAGAACAAAAAACAAAACTAAACTAAACAAGAAAAAAAAAACACTGTCATGACTGTTTCTATTTATTTCTGTTGGTTTGGTTTTGAGGAAGGAATCGCGCCTGTTGCTTTTTTGCAGACTCTTTCAGACTGTTCAAGATGGTGTTATTAACATTCTGCTGAATCCCTTGCAAGTAGAAGGCTTGTGGCCTTGACGATAGTGTGCTGCGCTTAGGATCACAAGATTGTCGTTCTGATTCCCAGACCGGCTGAATGATGTGTCCTTGAGCAACTTAAGCAAAGAATTTCGTTTCATGTTGTTCCAGTCTGCTCAGCTGTTAATAGGTGAACCCATGATGGATTGGCGTACAAGGGTGGAATGGGGATTCAGGAAAATCATTCAAATGGAGGACTCGTGAGCCAGGTTTTGTATCCAGCAATCGAAACGATGAGTAGTAAGTATATCCTGACTGATTAGGATTGGTTCTTTGATGATGTCAGAGGTCATAAGTATGGTTGCAGATGTCGGCTGTAACCTTGGAGCCCTAGTAATCCATTACAGCACTTACCTAGCGTACCTAGCCGTTTAGATCCCTTGTGAACTAACCCCCCCATACTTTGTATATATATATATATATATATGTATATATATTATATCTATCTATCTATCTATCTATCTACATACACACACACACACACATGTATGTATATATGTATGTATGTATACATATTATATCTATCTATTTATCTATCTATATACACACACATGAATGTATATATGTATGTATGTATATATATTATATCTATTTTTCGTGCGGGTGACACGTAAAAGCACCCACTACACTCTCTGAGTGGTTGGCGTTAGGAAGGGCATCCAGCTGTAGAAACTCTGCCAAATCAGACTGGAGCCTGGTGTTGCCATCCGGTTTCACCAGTCCTCAGTCAAATCGTCCAACCCATGCTAGCATGGAAAGCGGACGTTAAACGATGATGATGATGATGATGATGATATATATATGTATATACACACACACATACACACACCCTCACACACACATGTATGTATGTATATGTGTATGTATATATATTATATCTATTTATCTATCTATCTATACACACACATATGTATGTATGTATGTAAGTAAGTGTATATGTAGGTATATATTAAGTAGATAACTGTATTTGGTTGATAGTATCATCAAGTTTTTATAGGATTATTGCTGGTCTTGTTGTTTTGTTGTTGCTGTTGTTGTTGTAGATGCCGAGTATCATATTGTATAGCTTCGTCAGATACAGTCATTAAGCCTGTGTGATATCGTAGATTTACAACACAATGGGGAACACTGTGCACAACGGAAAAAGGATAACACATGGCCATTGCCACTGGCAAATCAATGATGATTGCTGTTGATTGAGAGATGGCATCGGTAATGGTGGTGGCGGTGGTGCTGGCGGTGGTGATGGTGATGGTGGTGGTGGTG
>NC_069003.1:30703247-30704889 GCF_001194135.2 Octopus bimaculoides
GTAGCGGTGGTGGTGGTGGTGGTGATGGTGGTGGTAGCGATGGTGGTGATGGTGGCAGTGCTAGTGTTATTACCATTTCTGGTTGTGAAGATGTTGATGATGATGATGATGATGGTGATGATGTTGATGATGATGACGGTGGTGGTGAGGATGATGGTGATGACAACAACAACGATGATGATGGTGGTGGTGGTTGTGGTGGTATTGATACTGATGATGATGACAACGACAGTGATGGTGGTGGTGAGGACGATGACGACGATGATGGTGGTGGTAGTGGTGGCGGCGTTGATAATAGTTGTGGTGGAGACGACTGTGGTGATGGTGGTGGTGGTGGTGGTGGTAACTGCGGTGATGATGATGATGATGATGATGATGGTGATGATGGTTGGTAGTGGTAGTGATGACGACGACGACAACGATGATGACAACGATGATGACGGCGACGATGACGGCGACAACGACGGAGATAACTCACCGAACACCAAAACCAATACAAGAAGAAACTGGTCACTCATAACGCGCGGCCCGTCAGGAATTTTATGACGTGCGTGCGCATCTCATGTCAAGCGGTGATAAATAATTCACAAGAACTTATTAAAGGCAAATAGACTGAAGTCTCATTATTATTATTATTATTATTTTTATCATCATCATCGTCATCATTATCATCATCATGATCATCATCATCATCATTATTATTATTATTATTATTATTATTATTATTATTATTATTATTATATACAGATGAGAAAAGTATATCTTGCAGTCTCACTTAATGACAGGTTTTAGCCGATCAGAGCATATTTCGTATACAAACGTACAAGCCAAACGCTGGAGATTCTCCTCAAACTTAATATTAATTCTGAACTCTCTGTGTGCGTGTGTGTGTGTGTGTGTGTGTGTGTGTGCGTGTGTGGTTGGAAGGAGGTGGATTCGGTAGACAAGGGAATGACAAGGAAAGAGAGGAGAGAAGGAAGGGAATTATTATGTAGAATTATTGCCGTTGTTAGGAAGTGGAGTAATGAGAATTAGTAGGAAATCTAAGGAAAATTGATACCTATCTCATCTGATCTTATCTTGTCTTATCTTATCTATATGTTACAGCAGCGGTGGTGTGTGTGTGTGTGTGTGTGTGTGTGTGTGTGTTAATAAATGATTCAAACTGACTGTTAACAGAATGTCCCCGAAAACTGGCCGCCAAAATTTTGTATTAATCAAATTTGGCCTGCAGTGTCTTTCGATGCTGATGTCGATGTCGACAACAATGACAACGATGATGATTGTGATGATGACAACGACTGATGACAACAAAAACGATGAGGGTGATGATGATGTTGATGATGACAACGATGACAATGACAATGATGACAATGATGATGATGACGGCAATCATGATAATGATGATGATAATAATTATAATAATAATAATAATAATGATAATAATGATAATAATAATGATAATAATAATAATAATAATAATAATAATAATAATAATAATAATAGTAATGATAATAATGATAATAATAATAATAATAATAATAATAATAATAATAATAATAATAATAATAATGATAATAATAAAAGAAATGGAAAAACTTTCAAAATACAAAGACCTGGAAATAGAGATAACTCGAATGTG
>NC_069003.1:30705168-30706463 GCF_001194135.2 Octopus bimaculoides
GCGCACAGAGCTGCGCTCGGTAGTGAAGTGAAAGCACGTTATAAAAATAAAACTACTGAATAATAATAATAATAATAATAATTAGGTATAATAAAAAAATATTCAGACAAATACATAACAAAAACACCAGGACTTACAAATATATATAACATACAGAAAATTGCACTACTGGGCACTGCACACATTCTACGTAAAACACTTTCAATACAGTAACCATAAGAGCATCACAGCAAACCACAGCACATACCCAAGGCACACAGAGCTGCGCTCGGTAGTGAAGTGAAAGCACGTTATAAAAATAAAACTACTGAACAATAATAATAATAATAATAATAATAATAATAATAGTAATGATAATAATGATAGTCCCAAAACAAATGATAATAATATCAGCAGTATCTGTGATAAGACTAAGATTGCTGAAATGATGATAACAATGATGGTGATGATTATGATGATGACGAGGGTTTCAAATTTTGGCAAAAGGCCAGTAATTTCAGGAGAGGGGCTAACTTGATGACATGGACCCCAGCGTTTGACTGGTACTTGTTTTTTCGACACTGAAAGGATGAAAGGTAAAGTCGACCTTGGCAGGATTTGAACTCTGAATGTAAAGACAAATGAAATACCACTAAGTATTTTGCCTGGCATGATAACGATTCTTAATAATCATTATTATTTTTATAATTAAGATCTAAACTGTTAATATATGAATGCGAAAGAGATAGTTGAATAACTGTAAACCTACTTTTGGGCCACCCTGTATATTAATGTGAAATATAATGTGGGCTTGGTTATGTATGCACAAGGAAAACATGTAAAGACCTAACTGAATGACTGAGTAACGAACAAATTCAAACATTATGGGGATGCATTGCAATGAGCAAACTTTCAAAAGAATCATTTTGAAAATTTCACATTCATTTTGTGCAATTAACAATTAGGTTTACATTTTTTAAATATTTTTTTTTAGAATAATATCAAAATTTAAGTGCGGAATCAATAGGAAGAAAATCACCAAGACAGGCACTGCTACACACACACACACACTTTTGCATACATACATATATACACTCACGTATGCATATACGCACACTTGTGTGTACATGTGCTACATGCGTACCCATGCGATATATATTTTACAGTCATCAAAAAATGTCTTTGAAGTCTAATAATATCCCGTGAGAGATGATGCATCATAGTATATATATGTAAAGACGTAATATATATCATATATACATACATACATATATATATATATATATATATATATATAATATTTTATATATATATCT
>NC_069003.1:30706628-30708722 GCF_001194135.2 Octopus bimaculoides
TATATATATAATATAATAGATATATATATATAAAATATTATATAAATATATATATATATATATATATATATATATATGTGTGTGTGTAGTGTTATTTTAGCTTGCTTACAAAATTTTTCGAGGAGTAGCCAAAGCTCTCTGGTTGCCAGTAAAAATAAGTAAGCTGGAGGCGGAGGAGGAGGAGAAGAAGAAAAGGAAGAGGTAGGTGGAGGAGGAGGGGGATGACAATTACAGCAACAACAACAACAACAACTGCAACAGCAGCACAAAGGAAAGAATCGTGGATTTAAAAAGGAGAGGAAAAGCCATGGAGGCAGCAGGCTTACCGTCAGTTCGTACTCGTCATTGTTCTCGTTCTTCACTGCAAACGGCCACCAACCCTTCACTCTCTTGTGTTTGAATAATGACATCTGGGGCACGGTTCCATCAGTTTTTAGCATGTCAAGGGTACATAATTTTGAGGATTTGGCACCTCGTGGGAAATGATTCAAGTCCAAAGTCAGGGAACCTGATGAAAAAAAAAAATGGCAAAAACATTAAATGAGTAGGAAAATAAACAAGGGTTATATAGCGACGAAAAATGCAATGAAGATTGAAAGAAGGGAGGAGAAAAAAACAATAATAAAAATTAGATAAAAATATGGAAAAAAAAAGAGAGAGAAAAATGTAAAATTTGAAATAGTGGGAGGCATGCATTGCTGCGTGGTTTAGAAGCTTGGTTAATAATTTCATGTTTTGGGGTTCAGTCCCATTGCTCGGTACCTTGGAGAATTTGAACTCAGAACGTGCAGATGGACAAAATACTGCTAAGCATTTTGCCCAGTGTACTACTGGTTCTGCTAGCTCACTACCTTGGAATAATAATAATATTAATAATAATAATAATAATAATAATTTATTATTCAGGATGACCATGAGATAGAGAATAGGAAACCGGACATAGTCTGAATTGAAAAAGAAAACAAACTATGTTGGATCATAGATATAGCATGCCCGCAGATAACAAGGTATGTGATAAGGAAGAAAGAAAAGTCGGTAAATATAACAGGTTAGCTTGGGAGGTTAAGCAGTTGTGGTCGATGAAAAAGGTGGTAGTAGTACCAATAATTGTTGGAGCCCTGGGAACAGTGAGCAAAAATCTTGAGAAGTACATGGAACAAATAGGGGCTGCAATAAGGGTGGAGCACTTGCAGAAAACAGCACTGCCTGGAACCGCTCGAATACTCCGGAAGGTGCTCGAAATATAAGGGGTGTTACCTTAGTTCACTGGCAGTGAACAGCTGACACCGTAGTACATCTCCAGCCTTAGAAGCTGTGCAAAGGCAATGATAATAATAAATAATAAATAATAATAGATAATAAATAATAATAATAATAATAATAATAATAATAATAATGATCCTTTCTACAATAGCCATAAGGCCGAAAATTTTGGGAAATGGGGCTAGTTGATTGCATTGACCCCAGTGTATAACTGGTACTTTAAGTTAGGGATCTTGTATTATAGAATCAGGGTCAGTCTCAGGTAGTTTGGGATGAAAAGGGTTGTACTATAAGTCTGCTCAATGAGGGTTTTGTCTGGGGCCAAACAATTAATACAACAGACAAAGATAGAGAGAAGGACAAAATAGATACTAAAAGGAATATTAAAGAAAAAAAAGAAAGAGAGACAAGAGTGTAAGCTAGAAGTAAATAAACGAGATAGAACCAAGTGAGAAAACACTAACGAAGTGGAATTAATTTGCCCCTTTGACAGGTAGGAAATTGCTTTAGATAAGAAACGGTGAATAATGACGTGGCATTATTAGAGACACTGATAAGTATATATCATCATCATCATCATCATCATCTAAATTGTGGGTGGGGGTGGGGTTGTTGACATTGTGGTTGTTGCCATCATTGGAATCATCATCATCGTCATCTCATCTCATCATCACCACCACTATCACCATCATCACTGTCATCGTCGTTGTCATCCCTACCACCACCACCACCATCATCCTCATCGTCGTCATCATCACCACCATCACTGTCATTGTCGATGTTGTCATCATTGGTGTTACTAATATATATATATATATATATATATATATA
>NC_069003.1:30709322-30710196 GCF_001194135.2 Octopus bimaculoides
CTGGAACAAAAACAATTTTGTCAGTGAACAGGTCGCGATCTCAAAGCGACGAAAATATTTTGGTAAATTAAATTCAAATGTTGAAGTGAATCTAACGGATTTTGTGTGTTATTTTAAATGGCTTATAAATGCCTTCCACGCTGCAATTGTTTATAATAAATTTGTACTCTACAAAAGTATGGAACAACCCATCAGATTAATGTAAAATGTTTTTATTGTAACTGAACATAAAAACAAACAGAGATATATATATATATATATATATATATATATAGTTACTTCCTGGGCATTGTCGTCAGCAAAATGGTTTTTGCTGATAATGCAGAAGAAGTGGGTATATGCTATTACATAATATTGCTAACTGGCTTATGCAACAACATTCCACTTGCCAAAAGTTGTTGAAACACGTGTATATTATATAAAGCCTAAAACACCAATTACATTTTTCTGTGATGATTATTACTATACACACACACACACACACACACACATATATGTACACACACATGCATATACATATGTGTATGTATCTATCAGAGAGAAAGAGATAGATGGAGAGAGATATAAATGAAAATTCTGTTCTGAAAAATGTCCTCCAAAATTCATAAATAAATCCCTCCCTTAAAGTTCTTCTGTTGCATTTGAGGCAGTGACATGGTAGTGAAATTGGAATATGGTTGTGGTGATGGTGTGATTGCATGGGTGCGGTTGCGGGTTGTAGTGTGCTGGGTGGTTGTGGTGGTGGTGGTGGTGTTGTTAGTGGTTTTGTTGTGTTAGTTGATGAGTAATTTTTTTTTTAGGTCTAATAAAGAGAGAGAGAGAGTGGGAGGGAGTGACAGGGAGAGAGAGAGAGAGAGTGGGAGGGAGTGACAGG
>NC_069003.1:30713666-30714508 GCF_001194135.2 Octopus bimaculoides
ATATATATATATATATATATAAAACAAATATATATATATAGAGAGAGAGACAGACAGACAGACAGAGATTGATAGGTATATAGATAAAGAGAGATAGAAAGGTAAAGAAATAAAGTGCTAGGTAAACAGACAGACAGATAGATAGATAGATAGACAGACAGACAGATAGATAGATAGATAGATAGATAGATAGATAGATAGATAGATAGATAGACAGATAGATAGATAGATAGATAGATAGATAGATAAATAGATAGATAGAGAGATAGATGGATAGATAGATACATTTCTTTTATTAGCCACACAGGGCTCAACGAAGATGGGACAAATACAATGTAGAGCTTTTCTTTTTGGGAGGGGGAATAGATAGATAGATAGATAGATGGATTAACTGATGTAGAAATATAGAAAGATGGAAATAAACAAGAGATAGATAGATAAAGAGACAAACAGGGAGGTAGAGATGTAGAGAGAGGGAGAGAGATGAGGGACTGATAAAAAAAAGAAAGATATATATATATAGAGGGAGAACAGCAGAAAAAGAATGAAGGAGAAAGAGAGAGAGAGAAGGAAAGAAGGAAAATGGAATGAAATTTTAAAAAGTATAAAAAAAAAAAATCCCAAATATTTATGATTTTTTTTGTGGGGTACTTTTTTTCCACTTCTATTTTTGATAATCTTTTTTTGTTTTTTTGCTGTAAGGGTAATCAAAAGGGTGGGAAAGGGGTACCTCTAAGCACCCCTCTTCTCTCCCAATAGCCACCCGGGGATGCCAAAGGAATTCATTTTGACAAATTAGTAATGAATTGTTTTAAATCACCAACAACACATTTTTGTTTTGG
>NC_069003.1:30714735-30716739 GCF_001194135.2 Octopus bimaculoides
ATATATGTATATATACATCTATACACATATATATTAATATATATATATATACATATTTGTTTCTTTCTCTTCCCCCTCTTCTCTCTCTCTCTCTCTCTCTACACACACACACATATATATATATATATATATCTATATATACATACATGTATATATGTAAATGTCAAATGATGAAATGAGTGCTCAACACTGCATTGGTGGATTTATAATTTCTTTATTTGTGAATTAAGGCTACCATTGGTTTCATATATATACACATATATATGTGTGTGTGTGTGTGTAGATACATATATACAGGCATAAATATATATATATATGTATCTCTAAATATATATATATATGTCTATCTCTCTCTCTCTTTCCCCTCTCTCTACATACATACATACATACATACATATATATATATATATATATATATATATAGAGAGAGAGAGAGAGAGAGAGGTATGTATGAAACTGCACTGCCTGTAGCAACATCATCATCACAATAACCATCATCACTTCCATCAGAGCAGTGGATTGGCAATGTTCTTTGTTAGAGTGGTGTGTCAGCGCCCCCAGGCGAAGAAGTAGGGTCTCCGAAGACATATAAATAGAGGTAGTCTGGCCATGGTAGGAGTGTTGAGTAGCAGTCGAGTAGCAGTTGTGTAGCGGTTGAGTAGAGATCATCCGAAGATGCTAGATGGCAGGAACTTGAGACACAACAGTGGCGATGAGGATGAGATGCTCACACGGCCACTGGTAGTATTTGCGACATAACATAGAGATTCAACAAAAACGTCTCATGATGTATACGTTTCAGAGCTTTATATTCTGAGTTTAAATCACACCCAAAGTCAGCTTAGTCATCCATTCTTCCAAGGGTTTTCAATTTAATCAACTAAGACCCTTCCACAAATTTTAAATCCGGGACTTATGCTAAAAGCAATTATTATCTAAAGGTGTTGAAATTAGGATAAATCTTTAGAGTGTTGGGAAAAATGGTTTACTGTATTCTGTTCCAGCTCTTTAGGGTCTGAGTTCAAATCCTGCTGAGGTCAACTTTGCCTTTTCTCATTTCAGGGTCAATAAAATAAAAACACCAACTAAGTATCAAGAGCAATTTAATTAACTCCTTGAACTGGCTGAAATCATTAGTGCTCCGGGGAAAAATGCTTAATGGCATTTCATCTGCCTTGATGTTCTGAGTTCAAATTTCACCAAGGTCAACTTTGCCTTTCATTTTTTTGGGGGTCAATAAGATAAGTACCAGTCATGCACTGAGGTTGATGTAACCGACTAGTCCCCTGCTCAAAATTTCAGGCTTTCGTAGTTGTTTTTGTTAATAAACTTTCATGTGCTTTTACTGCAAATGGCTTTTTTAAGCAGCGTCGATCTTTACATGAAAATTTGTTTACAAAAACAATTACATTATAATTATAGCTCATACATCTGACAGAAAATAGCAGGTAGGTTTGTTAATGTAATCAGTAGCACGCTTCGTCACGTAAACAAAGAGGTGTGGGTTCAAGTCCCACATGAACGGAAAACCTACTTCTTTCTGTTGAGGGCTTATGTGGCCCATTATTAAACTATTTTCTTTAGTCATTGCGTTGTGATTGCTATAAGTTTTAAGCTTAAAAAATACTATTATTATTATTTACAGAATTGTAAAAATTGACACAGCTTAAAAAACCATTTGCATCATACATACATACATACATATTTATATATATATATATATATATAAGAATTTAAGGATTGGAGAAAACGCATGTTATAATTGCATACTTTATTCCTACATATGTTTCAAAGGATTACAACCTGTGTGATCCATAGGGATCTTTGATATTAAAGTTGTAACCTTCTCATCAGGGAAAGCATGGGAATCATCTTAAACTCAAATACCCAAAATTTCAAGGAGTTCCTGCCTTAAAAACAGGAGCTAACCACAGTTATTTTGTGTTCTTTGCTACATTGGTTTCTATTAACCCATTTATTCTATCAGAAGAATTTTTATTCATT
>NC_069003.1:30716749-30717371 GCF_001194135.2 Octopus bimaculoides
ATATATATATATAAAACATATACTATATATACCTACGTATATATATATATATGTTTATATATATATATATAAACATATATATATGTAGGTATATATATATATATATATGCAATTATTTGTATATATACATATATGCATAGCCCTAGAAAGATAAGGATTAAAAAGAAATAAGGCCAAACTTTTCTCAACCACCCACTGCAGCGAAATATGTATAAGAAAGAAAGAGAGTAAAAAAAAGAAAGAGAGAAAAAAGGAACAATAGAAGGAGAGAGCGAAGAAGAAAGAAACATGGAAAGGAAACAAGAAATTGGGGTAGAAAGAAAGATGGAAAGGACTAAGGAATATATAAGATGGTGGCAGAGAGAAAGCAAAGAAGGAAACAAAACAGAGAAAGGGAGGTAGGAAGGATTGATAAATGTGTCAAACAGATAAGAGAGCATTATTCCAAAGCAAGGGAGCTTGTCAAAGATTTCCCTGAGAAGCTGATAGTTATGAGGTGAACGATCAAAGGTGAAGGAAGATAATTGCTGGGTTTTAACAATAGGTTTCAAGGTAAAAATCATTATTAGATGAAAAGACACTGTTGCAAGAAGGGGGAGAAGGGCGGGGGGTGGGGGTAGTT
>NC_069003.1:30717381-30719101 GCF_001194135.2 Octopus bimaculoides
ACACCCCTCGCCGCACTGTATTTTTTTTTTATCTATCTGTGTATATATATATATAATGATTATTTTTCTAATGGTAGTAGTAGTGGTCCCCCTGTTTTTGGTGGTAGTTGTGGTATTAAGAAAAAAAAAGATAAAATAATGGTTTCTTTCATTGGTTTACAATTGCCCCAAAGTAGTGAGGACAGTACATAGTTGAAATAGTAAAGAAAACAAAGCAGAATAAAAAAAAAGAAGTAAAACAAAAACAACAGATAAACAAGGAGGTGCAGGTGTGGCTGTGTTGGTAAGAAGCTTACTTCCCAAACCCATGGTTCTGGGTTCAGTCCCACTGTGTAGCACCTTAGGCAAGTATTCTCTACTATAGCCTCGGACCAACCAAAGCCTTGCGAGTGGATTTGGTAGATGGAAACTGAAAGAAGCCTGTCATATATATATATATATATATATATATATATATATATGTGTGCGTGTGTCTTTGTGTCTGTGTTTGTTCCCTCACCACCGCTCGACAAGTGGTATTGATGTGTTTATGTCCCTGTAACTTAGCAGTGTGGTTGAAGAGAGTGAAAAATGGCAAACATTTCTTTCAAAGTTTATTTTTGTAACATTTACTCAAACCCTAAAGAATCCCTCTCAACACATGGCTATGATGCTCCCCCATTACTCCTGCACATGATCAGAGATGCATATATTCTTTTCTGTTCTAGGCACAAGGCCCGAAATTTTGGGGGAGGGGGCCAGTCGATTAGATCAACCCCAGTACACAACTGGTACTTAATTCATCGACCCCCAAAAGGATGAAAGGCAAAGTCGACCTCGGCAGAAATTTTGTTACACAATGTTATCCAATATATTCTCTTTCCATTTTAAAAAGAAAAAAGTAGTGATCTGAGAGTGATTTGGTTGCTATTACTAGCAGATCAGGAGACACTGTGTTGAAGCAGTCCCATAAGATTATTGAATTCTAACATTCCAATTTCAGAACAGATATAGAAAACTAATAAAGCTTCGTTTTTCATAAATAATTTTAATTATCTTCTCTCCTGCTTGAGCTCAAGTAGAATATATAAATAAACTAATTATGATGAAAAGAAACACATTTATTAATTTGAGGTGGTAAGGAAAATGCAACATGAATGAATGAATTAATTAATTGATTAACCTAAAAACTGAAATTAAGATGGGTAAGTTTACAGCACATTGGTCGAGAATGGTGCAGCACCAACTGTGTTCTTTATCCAAGACGCAAAGTAATTATAAAACAATTTATTCCTGATTTTGATATTAAGCAATAAAACAACACCCCTCCCACCTCATATTTGTATATGTGTGAGTGAGAATTTGTGTGTGTGTGTGTGTGTACTTGTGTTTGTGAATATAGATATCATCTTTAAAAATTTACAATATGTTTTTATTTGCCATCACACTGGTAGAGAGAGAAAGAAAGAAAGGAATAGAGAGAGAGAGAGAGAGAGAGATAAAGGAAGAGAGAAAGAGAGAGACTGAAATGATAGAGATGTTGAATGCAGGTGAGGTAAAGTGAAAGAAATATAGTTATAGTGAGCTTTAGGGAGAGCTTTTACAGTGACTGGAGTAGCAGATACTTTTGATCAAAAGAAAGCTGCACATTTTTGTTGTAAGTCTGTAGCTCCAGAAAAGGTGCACCAGCTTGACCGCAGCCACTTGGCTGAAACACATAAATAAAAAAAAAAAAAAAATA
>NC_069003.1:30719111-30720384 GCF_001194135.2 Octopus bimaculoides
AAAAGGTGCACCAGCTTGACCGCAGCCACTTGGCTGAAACACATAAATAAAAAAAAAAAAATAAAAAAATATATATATAGTGGAGCACTAACCGCACTGTCCGAGCGTGTTCATTGCCAGAGCAGCTGTCTGGCTTCCGTGCTAGTGGCCCGTAAATAGCACCATTTAAGTGTAATCATTACCAGCGCCGCCTTCTAGCACTTTTGCTGGTGGCACATTAGAAAATCATTCAAGCGAGGTTGTTGCCAGTGCCGCTGGACTGGCTCCCGTGCAGGTGGCATGTAAAGAACAACTTTTTGAGCGTGGCCGTTGCCAGTACTGCCTGACTGGCCTTCGTGCGGGTGACACGTAAAAGCACCCACTACACTCTTGGAGTGGTTGGCGTTAGGAAGGGCATCCAGCTGTAGAAACTCTGCCAAATCAGATTGGAGCCTGGTGCAGCCTTCTGGCTTGCCAGCCCTCAGTCAAATCGTCCAACCAATGATAGCATGGAAAGCGGATGTTAAGCGATGACGATAATAATGATGATGGTGATGATGATGATAGCAGGTATTTTAATTAGGTAGCAGTTTCATTAGCTACAGCTTAACTATGGGATTGTTTAAAAATATTACCATAGAGATAAGATAAATGGTTGAGTGTAGTTGGTAAGGTAATAAGAGTAGATGTTTGCAGATAGAGAGTTCAAAACAGCCCTGGATTTATTGAGTGTGTTTGTCATGTTTGTTGATGTTTGAGAATAAGATGTCAGATTATTAGGGAAAATTATTCAAATGTAGACTGGTTTCTTATCCAGGAGGAAAAAGTTATCTCTTAGTAATTCATTTATGGCTATTAAGTCAAGAAGAAAGAGAAGAAGGAGAATACAGAAGAAGAAGAAGAAAATGAAAGACAGAAAAGAATAATGCAAAAATGATGAAATAATAAAAGAATGGTGAAAAAGAAGGAAAATACAGAAGGAAAAATACAGAAGAAGGAAAAATACAGAAGAAGAAAATGAAGAAAATGAAAGAAAGAAAAGAATAATGCAAAAATGATGAAGAATAATAAATAGAAGAATGGGAAAAAAGGAAGAATATGAATATAAAAGAGAAGAAGAATGAAAAGAAGAAAAATTGCAGAAGAATGCTGAAAAGAAGAAAACTGCAAAGATGATGAAAAGAAAGAATTGCGTTGAAGGAATGAAGCAAGGAAAAAGAATTGTGACGAAAGAGGAGGAAAAAAAAAAAAATTGGCCAAAAATGAATTTTTAAGAAGGAAGAATGCCAAGAAG
>NC_069003.1:30720394-30722132 GCF_001194135.2 Octopus bimaculoides
AGAGAGAGAAAAAAACAATGTTTTTTTTATTTTTTATTTTATTCTTTTTACTGCTGTTGTTGTTGTCAAAGAAATAAACAAACGTCTAAAACACCCCCCCCCCCGGCACCGTTATTTGTGTTCTGCAAGTAAGGAGTAAGCCATAATGCCATTGACATGGAAGGGTTGGTTGGAATGGGTCAGGGGAGTGGTGGCGGTGGGGGAGAGGGGAAGAGGTTGGAGGTTAGAGGGCTGGGGAGGGGAAGTAGATTCCAGAGAATTGGAAGACTCTGCAGGAAACCATTCAATTTATGTAAACAGGACATTGACAACGGAAGTTTGGTATGAGAATATACATACATACGAATATATACACACATATATATGCATCCCATTGTATATGTGTGAGTGTGCGTATATATATGTATATACATATATTTATACAAATATATATAAATATATACAAATATATATATATAGACACACACACATATATACATACAAATATGCATGCATACAAAATATATACTAATATGTATATATATATATATATATATATATATATATATATATATATATATATATATATATATATATATATGTACAATATATATGCAAATATATATGTTATATACGCACACACACACACACACACACACACACATACACACACACACATATGCATTTTCCTGTGCAAGGAGACTAAAAGGTACTCTTTCCAAAAAGAGTGTCTCTTCCAGTGAGACTCTGTGAGTGTGTGCATATGTGTACATGTATGCATATATGCACACATTCACATAATTACATGTGTGTGTGTGTGTGTTTGCACATGAATATACAGACCCCGTACAAGTATGAACTGAGATGATTTTTGTTAATGTATATTTTATAGGGATGTAATATTAGCTTTATTTTGATTCCTCCCCCAAAAATACCAAAAAAAAGCCCATTAAAGAAGATAAATGTAGAGAGTACTTATATATATATATGTGTATGTGTGTGTGTGTGTGTGTATATATATATATATATATAAATGTAGACAGTAGTTGTATATATATATGTGTGTGTATGTATGTGTATAAATACACATCTATGTTTGCATAAATATACATATATCTTTGTGCGTGCGTGTGTGTATGCACATACGTAAATGTATATATACATATATATTAATATTTATATGCATGAAGACATTTGCAGATGCAAACATACTCATACTGTACATAAACACACACACACATACATCCACACATTCACACACATGTAGCTGCACAGAAAAACAAGTTTAGGTTAGCACGCATAAACAATGCACAGGGCATCCTATAAATAAGACAGCCTTTATGCATATTTAATACTCAAAAACCTGACAGACTTATGAAGACATGCATGCATTTATATCTAAATATACGCGCATGCACACACACACACATGCATGCACACACACACATGTATGTAACGCTTGTATGTATGAATACATTTATGTCTCTGTGTGTGTGCGTATATATATACATATATATGTATGCATATTTATATATATGCATATGTATATATATATATTTATATATATATAATAGTATATTGCTGTGTAGCCTCATAAGAAATGAAACATGTAACTGTTATTGTCTGTGTGAGCATGTACAAGGATATGTATGTGCAATAACATTTAGATATACACACATATATACATGTATGTATATATATATGTGTGTGTGTGTGTGTGTGTGTGTGTGTGTGTGTGTGTGTGTGTGTGTGTGTGTGT
>NC_069003.1:30722582-30723846 GCF_001194135.2 Octopus bimaculoides
ATATATATATATATATATATATATATATGTAAACATATATGTAACGTTGAGTGGCTGTTTGTGGCATCTTTGCATCTTTAATAACAAATCACAACCTTGTTTGGCTTTTGCCAAAGATATTCTTTTCCTTCTCTTTGCAGTGCATTTTCTGTAGTTACGATGGGCTGGCATTTTGATTTATGTCCTTTCCTCTTCCCGGGACTTATATTTGAAGCATTTACATTTTTATTTCACCCCTAACAATCATTTACCAGAAATTTAAAGCAATTTTGCTGAGATTTATTGAATGCTAAACTGTTCAGTTATATATGTCTGCTGACACTGGTGAGACATTTATTGTTTTATAGCAAACAAAGTGCTTGACAGGTAAAAACAGAAGAGAGAGAGGGAGAGAGGGGGGGAAAGAGTGTGTGTGTGTGTGTGTTTGTGTGTGAGGGAAGAGAGAGAGAGAGAGAGAGAGGAAGGGAGTGAGAAAAGAAAGAGTGTGTAGGTGTGTAAGGGAGGGAGAAAGAGGCAGAGAGATAGAAAAGAGAGAGAGAGGGAAAGAGAGAGAGAGAAAGACAGAGGGAGAGAGAGGGATAAAAGAGAGTGTATACAGGTGTGTAAAAGAAGGAAAGAGAGAAAGAGAACGGCAGAGAGAGAGGGAGAGAGAGAGAGAAAAGAGAGTATGCAGGTGTATAAAGGGAAGAGAAATAGGCAAAGAAAGAGAAAAAGGTACATCGAGAGAGAGTGAGAGAAAGGGAGAGAGAGAGAGAGAAACAAAGAGAGAGAGAGAGAGCATGTAGGTATGTAAGGGGGAGAGAAAGAGGCAGAGAAAGAGAGAGAGAGAGGAAGAAAGATAAGAAAGAGGAAAAAGAACATGTTTTGGTGTATAAGAGGGAGAGAGAGAGTGAGTGAGAAAAGAGGGGTGGGGTGATGGGAAGTGGAAAGAAAGGAGGAAATAAGAGGAAGACAGAGTGGGTGTGGTGGGAGGAGAAGGTCAAAAACAAAGGAGAGAAGAGGAATAACTTGTTGATTGTTTCTTTTTTTCAGTATAAATTCTTGAATTATTAAGAATTGTAGATATATCAAACAGTCAAACAGGAAATAATATATGCATGGTTATGCATGCATATGTACATATGCACAAGAATTTTTAATCCAGCCATATATATATACATATGAAGCCAGTATGCTCCGTTGGGAAGCCAGTATGCTCCGTTGGATGTGTAATGTCAATGTGAATACCCGTCAGAGTGTAAGTATCTTGAGAGAAAAGCTGAAC
>NC_069003.1:30724746-30730719 GCF_001194135.2 Octopus bimaculoides
ATATATATATATATATATATATATATATATATATATATACATACATATATTTTTCTCTTTCCTTTCATACATGGAATAATTAATAATGATTACTTAATGATGATGATGATGATGACGATGATGATGATAAATATGATGTGATGATGATGATGATGATGGTGAGGATGACGATGACAATGATGAATATGATGATGTTGATGATGATGATGATGACAATGCTGATGATGACGATGCTGATGATGACGATGCTGATGATGATGATGAATCCAGCAATAAGCATGATATGCTTCATATATGCCTCACTGGCTTTGGTAATATAATAATAATGATGATGTCGCCACAACTGCTGCCACTGCAGACTGCACAGACGTTGATGGTGGTGGTGGTGGTGAGGACAATGATGATGATAGTGAAGATGATGGCGTTGGCTATTATTATTATTATTATTATTATTATTATTATCATTATCATCATTACAATGAATGTGATAAAGAGGATTATGATGAGTGTGATGATGATAAGGGATGATATTATGATGATGACGATATGATGATTCTGATGATGATGAGAATGCTGTTGATGGTGGTGGTGGTGGTTGTGATGATGATGACAGTGATGATGGTAGTGGTGGGGATGGCTGTGATAGAAGAGGCGGTGGTTGTTATTGTCGTTGGAGATGACGATTTTGACGATGATGATGGCGATGGTGGTGATGACAATGACAACGACGACGACGACGACGATGATGATGATGACAATAATGCCACAGAAGACACTGATCATGATGATATCTTCTGCCGAGGTAGCAGGCACATTTCCATGGCGGCTGGAGCTAAAACATAAATAAACTGGAATCCTTCCAGCATCTTATCAACTTCTAGTTTAGATTCAATCTGAGGGTACCGTGGTACCAAATTTACTATGGCATCAAACCCTGAATCTGAAATGTTTGCTAATTATATTTTCTACAGGATTTCATGAGCCTCCATTGCAGAGAAAAAGGAAATATAACCTTGAAGAATGGCAATACGAATTTCGAAAATAAAACAACCAATTCGAGTTAGTAGGACAATTACGGTTGTAAGAACAGAAATATTGATTATGAACGACCATGGGGTTGTACGTAGAAAGTTACCCTCTGAGGCACAAGTCCGGGCAAGGTTGGTTTGTTTATGGAAGACCAGCAATCACCCATACATACCAGCCTCCCCTCTCCGCACCACTGATGTTATCCAAGGGAAAGGCAAAGGGGCCGATACAGGTTGGCACCAGTGACGTCGCAACTCATTTCTACAGGTGAGTGAATTGGAGCAACATGAAATAAAGTGTCTTGCTCAAGAACACAACATGCAGCCCAGTCTGGGATTTGAACTCACAACCTCACGATCGTAAGCTCGATGCTCTAACCATTGAGCCATGCACATGAACATACACACACAAATGCATACATGCACACACATATACATACACACACATGCACATATATACTCACACATGTACACACACACATGTACACACACACAGACACACACACATGCACACATACAAACACATACACTCACACATGCACATATACACACACATACACACACACACATACACACACACACACGCAAGCTTCTTTCAGTTTCCATCAATCAGATCCACTCAGACAGCTTTGGTCAGCTCATAGCTATCGTAGAAGACATTTGTCCAATGTTCCAGACGTTGGGATTGAACTGAAACCGTCTGGTTGCAAAGCAAACCTCTTACCCACATAGCTATGTCTCCATGCACACACAGACACACACACACATACACTCACACACCTTATCGGAATGAGAAAAACAAGAGGAAAAGAAATTTGCTATTTGCAGCATACCTTAGATGATGTGAGGTAAGTAATTATGTTACCATTTTGCTGAGGCTATGTGTTTGTGTGTGTGTGTGTGTGTGTGTGTGTGTGTGTGTATGTATGTGTGTGCATCCACATACATACACACACACATATACACACACTCAGACTCATGTACACACACCACATATACATGTTCATATACATATATGTGTTTGCCTGTGTATGTGTATATTTCTCTATACGCATCTATTCACACACACACACACACACACACACACACATATATATATATACGCACATAAATATATACACATGCATATACACATACGTACATATAACTATATACATATATAAATATGCTTATATATATATGTATGTCATAGTGCCTGCGTATATGTGTATGCATAAGTGCAAATGCACAAAACTTGGGTCACTCTGTTACTTCTGTTAAATATTAATAAAAATATACATATACTCATATTTTGAGTTCTATTTTTCCTGTCTGAATCAACATACCTGTATATATATATATATATATATATTTATATATATATATATATATATATATATATATATATATATATATATATATGCACACACACAGACACACACATATATATATATACATACACACATACACATACCATACACACACCACACACACATACACATGGTCTGATCAATAAGTATCTGGACTGTTGCCATAGTAATGAAGCTGAAGCATGCAGAATGAAGCCGCTTGGAACAGATTGACCATGAGCTCTGCTGTGCATGCACACTAAGTTTTAACATTCTAGCTTACTTCCACTGTTTACAGCAGTGCTTGGAAGGAAGGTGTGTAGTGTGTGATCATTGCATTGACCATGACAGAGAAAGTTGTCATGGCGATACCTGCTCAGAGGACATATGGACACGTGGTGCATGTGGAAATGAGGTACATATGGATGTGTGGTACATATGGAAATGAGGTACATATAGACAAGTGGTACATATGGACATGTAGTACATATGGAGATGTGGTACATATGGAGATAAGGTACATATGGACATGTGGTACATATGGGCAAATGGTACATATGGAAATGAGGTACTTATGGACAATAAGTACATATGGGCATGAGGTACATAAGGACATATGGTACACAATGACATGCAGTTCATGTGGACATGTGGTACAGAGAGACATGAAGTAACTATGAACATGAGGCAGATATGGACATTAGATACATATCAACTTGTGGTACATAAATATATGTGGTACGGAAGGAAGATAAAAGCTGGGTAAAAAATAAGAACAGCATGATCCAGGTGAAAGGAACCTGCAAAAGAAAGCTAGGGTCGAAATGGTGAAACTCAACCTCAGAAGGTCGGTCCCCATGGTAAAGGATCACATCAAGTAGCAATACTCCATGGTAGAGAAGACCTGTCTTACCCAAGCAAGCCTTGGGAAAAAAAAATAAATGAACAAACGATGGGAAAGGTTAACTTGTAAAAGATAACTTACCAAGGAAGTCATCAGCAGAGAAATGATCAGCATCCCATACTTGCAGGTTTAAACGAGCAGGAATTTTGGTCTCTGTTTCGTCCCAGGAAAACAGGGTTTCCTTCCGTGAGATAACGATTTTCTCCTCAGCTAAGAGGTAATCAAAAGGGAATATGAATCTCCAATTGAAATTTCCCTCTCCTGTCAGAGACCTGTGAAGAAATAAAAGAAAGGACATAAGAAAAAAAAAAAAAACTAATGATATCAAGCGCCCCCTACTGTAGACATATGCTACCAACTCCATTGTATAATCAGGTAAAAAATTGATTCAATATTAATGAAAGCATTAATAAATAAAAGCAAAATGAAGTTTTTTTCTTTACATACATATACATGAAAAGGGTTAAAGTTTTATCCGATGACGGTGGATTATACATTATGATATAATCTTTTACAACTACATTAAATAGAATTCCACTGAAACAGCTGTCAAGATTTTAAACACCATTTGTGTTTGCCATTTTATGGTCATGTCGCACCAAGGATCCACTGGTAAGACAGACTGATGGCTACAAATTGGTTTTGGTACTTGCGTATCTATGGTATCCTACTAGCACTTGAAGTCTGCCATGTTTTATTTCACTGTGAGTTCTATGTGTTTGTACCTAGCCATTTTCTGGCATCTTACATGTTGATGTGCCTTGAGTGGCTGTGGGGTAAGTTAGCTTGCTGGAGACTTTTTCAACTGTAAGTATGGAAAACAATGAAATTTTGGAAAAATGAAAAGAAAAGTTGTTTTAAAAGAATATTTGCATAGTATTCAAATACAAGCGGCATCTTCCTTGTTTCTGCTTGTCTCTGTCTCTCTTGTTTACTCGACCTCAAACTCATGAGAGTAAACAAGAGAGACAAAAACAAGCAGTAACAAGGAAAATTCCCCTTGTATTTGAATACTATGCAAATATTCTTTTTAAAAACTTTTCATGTAGTTTTTCCAAAATTTAATTGTTTTCCATACTTACATTTGAAAAAGTCTCAATGACCAAAACCGGTACTGAAATGTTTTTTATAAAATTATTTTAGCATTTTCTACCTTGACTTTTTTTCCATATATATATATATCAACTCATGTGTTCCTTTTCGACCTTTATATATTTATATACACAAATGAAGAGGGGTAATTTGAATTACTATCCCATGCTACAACCCAAAATCTAACATCAGGAAAATATTCATCAACAGTTTAGCTTCTAAACACCCACAATTACATAACAGTCCCCTAAAATGCATACTGAATTAAACTAAAGTTTCCCCTGAGACTTTTGAATAATGCCTCAGGGCTTTGCTTTCTGGCATCCCTGTTCAGCCATCTGAAAAATAATGCCTGCAACCGGAACTAACAGTTTCTGCTAATCTGAGATGCTATTTATTCATAAAAACTTACCAAAATGGACATATACAGATGATGCAAAAAACATATTATACTCTCCAGCATACAAATCGAATTTTTCAGACCGAAATTTGCAGCCAAAATGGCCAAATTGACTTATACACCAAGATAACTTTGGAGGACCAAAAATTCCATGTGAAATGCAACAGGATTTGGGAAGATAGTGGTGGTGTCTGAGTATTTACAATATGTGTTTACCCTATAGGTGCAGGAGTGGCTGTGTGGTAAGTAGCTTGCTTACCAACCACATGGTCCCGGGTTCAGTCCCACTGCGTGGCACATTGGGCAAGTGTCTTCTACTATAGCTTCAGACCAATCAAAGCCTTGTGAATGGATTTGGTAGATGGAAACTGAAAGAAGCTCGTCGTATACGTATATATATATATATATATATATGTGTGTGTATGTGTTTGTGTGTCTGTTTGTCAATCACCACCTTCTTCCAGCAGGATAAGTGACTTTATGAGAGGATTTTTTGTTGGATTGTTACATTATATTAAGAAGACTGGAACATTTACATATAAACGTATACACACCTACACACACACATGAATACAAACAGACATGCACATTCTATCTCACTCATACACATACACACTCACACATGCATGTACATACACACATACATACACTAATCACACTCACACACACACACATGCACAAATTCATGCACACACTCATGCATACACAAACTCACACACAGGCACAAACTTTCACACATGCACACACACACACACACTCATACACATTCGCATACAAACTTACATAAACTCGCATGCATACATGCACACACACACATGCATGCCCACACTTTCATACACACACACAAACTCACACACACACACATGTGCACACACACACGCATGCACACACTTTCACACACACACTCATACACATTCACATACATGCATACACAAACTCACACGCGCACACACACATGCACACACTTTCACACACACACACACACACACACACACACACATTCACTTTCACACATACACACTCACTCATACGCATTCACATACACACATACACACACACAGTCATACACATTCGCATACACGTGAACACACACACATGTATGCACCCACTTTCACACACAAAAATGAAGCAAAACCTGCATGATGGCAGAACAGAATTTGGAAGCAGAATGCAGAATTCCTTAAAAGAGAATTTTTAAGAAATGCATTTCTTTCGGGGATG
>NC_069003.1:30734497-30734801 GCF_001194135.2 Octopus bimaculoides
TTCTAACCCTAACCCTAACCCAGTATCTCTTTCACAGATGAGTGTTTACGAAATTCACTTCATAATTATATTACTTCCTGGTGCCATATAATTATGTGACATCTTGGGCAAGTTTCTTTACCATTGCCTCTGATAGACTCATGTCTTATAAATAAAATTTGGCAAGTGAAAGCTGTGTTGGGGCTCGATAGGTGGACTGTGTCTATAATTAGATGGTCAATAACATTGATAAAAATAGAATACAACATCTTTTTAATCTACGAAATTCACCTTATAATTATATTACTTCTTGGTGCAATATAAT
>NC_069003.1:30734811-30735360 GCF_001194135.2 Octopus bimaculoides
AAAAAAAAACGGAAACAAAAAAGAAAAAGAAAGAGATTTTGCATCACTTGTAAATGAAAGATAATACGAAACTACCCTGAGTTTTTAGTCGCTTCAATGCTACTGCAAGTCAGTTACATTTCGGGTGGCGGCAAGTGACGATATTGAGGGAGGCGATAAAAGCTGGAATTTGACTATCATTATTATTATTGTTATCATCATCATCATCATCATCGTTATCATTATCATCATTATTATTATTATTATTACCACTACTATTATTATTATCATTATTATTATAATTATTATTATTATTAAATAGACATATTATTATTATTATTATTATTATTATTATTATTATTATCATCATGATTTTTATTATTATTATGAGATGATGATGGTAATGTTGATGTTAATGATGACGATGATAATGATGAGGATGATGGTGGTGGTGGTGATGATGATGAAGAGGATAGTGGTGGTGATGATGATAATTATGATGATGAGGAGGAGGAGGAGCAGGAGGTTGATGATGAGGAGGTGGAGTCAGAGGAGGAGGTGGAGGCAGAG
>NC_069003.1:30735370-30737774 GCF_001194135.2 Octopus bimaculoides
GGAGGCAGGGGAGGAGGTGGAGGCAGAGGAGGAGGTGGAGGCAGGGGAGGAGGTGAAGGAAGAGGAGGAGGTGGAGCAGGCGAGGAGGAGGATGGTGGCGGTGATGATTATGATGATGACTACAACGATGATGTTGATGATAATGATGCTGATGATGATGATGATGACGAGGAGCAGGAGCAGGATGATGATGAGGATGATGATGTTGATGATGATGAAGATGATTTATTTATTTATTGTCATTTGTTTGCTTTTGTTTTTTGTTTTTTTGTTTTTTGTTGTTGAAATTCTTCCAAGTTTAATATAGAATCGTTGGATGATTTAAGAAGTTTATTTTAAGAATTTCAACTGAGATTATTTACAATTTGTAATAAACAAAATGTAAAAAAAAGAGAAAAGAATAAAAACAGAAAAGAGTAGGAAAAGTGCGAAAAAAAGTGGGAGCAAAAAAAGGGGTTGATTCGTGTTTCCACCTGCACATGAGTGTATATATGTGCATGTGTGCATGTGTGTATGTATGTATATACAAATATGTATATATATATATATATATACACACACACACACATATACATATATATACATATATGTAAACACACCAACATCAGTTGTCAAGTAACGGTAGGGGGACAAACACACACACATACACACATATATATATACCACAAGCTTCTTTTAGTTTCTGTCTATCAAATCCACTTAAAACTTTGGTCGGCCTGAGGCTATATTAGAAGACACTTGCCCAAGGTGCCATGCAGTGGGACTGAACCCGGAACCATGTGGTTGGTAAGCGAGCTACTTACCACACAGCCACTCCTATATGATGGGGGTGGGGGTGCTGAAAAATTCCTGGTTTTCGGTAAAAGAAAATACAGGAGGATCAATTATGATTTTATCCAATACATCCCCACACTTATTGCAGCAGTCCTTCAGTTTTTCTAGGCCCTGTAAAAGAACTCAGAATGTTGGGCCTCCAACCAGGCCTTTCGCGATGTCTTTAGAGCCAAGAACTTTTTAGTACGCCCCCCCCCCTCATATTTCACATTGCTCCAGTTTTCTGGCCTTGTGCTAAAACTCGAAACCAATATTTAAGTGTGAGCATCATTTGAAATTGGTTGAGGACAGATATCGTTTGGGAGTGAAGAATTTTCTGTCCCTTGAGAGAAGAACCGATTTTAAAGATATGGTCATTTAGCTATGTTAAGGAAATACTCTCACCAAGTGAGATCCAAAGTGATAGCGAGGCCTAATGGTTGGAGTGACTGTAAGGGAGTGTTGCATATTGCTCATCATCATAAACTCTAAATTTTGCTCACAACAAACTTCATGTGGTGCATCTGAGCCAAAAATGCAAATCATTCAACTCCATTTTGCCAGATTTTGAAGGACAAAAATAAAACAGAAAGAAACGGGTTCCATTCCTCTGCTTCACGTCTGAGCGGTTTGTAGTAGGCTAGAAAGAGAAAGAAGCATCCAGCTGTAGAAACAATTGTTCCAGCAGATAAACTATCCCACCCATGCAAACATGGAAAATTGAATGTGAAACAGTTTAGAAACATGTTGAGCACCGTCATCAACGATTTAGCAAACATGCTTTTTGTCTGTTATTGTTTAAAAATTAAAATACCATCATCGGTTGAATAAAAGTAGAACGTAACATCTTCTTTTTAATCTCCCAGATGTTTTTAGCTAATGTTTCCCCATCTAACAGCATCTAGCTTCTTCCAAACTACAAATCTCTTATTGCTATTTCTCTGTGTCTTTCATCTATTTTCCCAGCATTTCTCACATGGCTGAGCTTTTAAGAAGTTTCCCCTCATAATCATGTTCCTGCTTGGTGCAATATAATATGACGTCTTGGGCAAGTTTCTTTACCATTGCTACTGAGAGACCCATGTCTTATAAATAAAATTTGGTAAACGAAAACTGTGTTGGAACTTCATAGATAGATCGTATCTATTATTAAAAGGCCCTACCCCGTCATAGATAATTATGTTGATTCAATGCAAGAATAACATTGAAACAATAAAACACATTTATTTAAACTCCCACATGTTTTTAGCTAATGTTTCCTCATCAACCAGCAGCCACCTTCTTCTAAACTACAAATCTCTTATTATTATTTCTAACCCTAACCCTAACCCAGTATCTCTTTCACAGATGAGTGTTTACGAAATTCACTTCATAATTATATTACTTCCTGGTGCCATATAATTATGTGACATCTTGGGCAAGTTTCTTTACCATTGCCTCTGATAGACTCATGTCTTATAAATAAAATTTGGCAAACGAAAACTGTGTTGAAGCTCGATAGGTGGACTGTGTCTATAATTAGAAGGTCAATAACATTGATAAAAATAGAATGCAACATCTTTTTAATCTACGAAATTCACCTTATAATTAT
>NC_069003.1:30739995-30741252 GCF_001194135.2 Octopus bimaculoides
GTGATGGTGATGCTGGTAGTTGTGGTGGTAGTGGTGGTGGTGGTGGCAGTAATGGTTGTGGTTGTGGTGGCAGTTGTGGTGGTGGAGATTGTGGTGGTGGTGGAACTGATGGGTGTGGTGGTGGTGATGGTAGTGGCAGTGATGGTGGTGGTGTCGGTTGTGGTGGTGGTGGCTGTAGTGATGGTAGTGGTGATGGTTGTAGTTGTGGTGGTAGTGGTGTTGGTGTTAAAAACGGTGGTGGTAGTGGTGGCTGTGATAATCCTGGCAGGGTTTGGTGATAGTATTGGTTGTAGTGTTGATGATGATGACAACAGTGGTGATACTGGTACTGGTACTGTGGTGGTGGTGGTGGTGATGTGTGGTGGTGGTGGTGATGTGTGGTTGTGGTAGTGAGTGTGGGTTGGGTGATGGTGGCAGTGGTTAATAGAAATGTAAGCATGTGGAGGTAGTAGCGTATGGCAGGAGTATGCAGTGGTCCTGATTAATGCAAGTAGAAGTAGTGGTGGTGATGGCAGTGGTGGTAATGGTTGTGGTAATCATGGTGGTAGTAGTAGTAGTAGTAGTAGTAATAGTGGTGGTGGTGGTGGTGGTGGTGGTGGTGGTAATGATGGTAGTAGTAGTCAAGGCGGTGGCAGTGGTTCTGTTGGTGGTAGCAGTGGTTGTACTGGTTGTGGTTGTGTTGGTGGTAGTTGTAAGAGTTGTAGTCCTGGTGGTAGTAGTGGTGGCAGTGGTAGTAGTGATAGTTCCAATACTGGTTGTGGTGGTGTTGGTTGTAGTTCTGTTGGTGGTAGTAGGAGTTATGGTGGTAGTAGTAATAGTGGTGGTGGTGGTGGTGGTGGTGGTAGCAATAGCAGTGGTGGTTGGTGTGCAGGTGGGAAATTTTATTAGCCAGAGAGCAACGTCTTTTGTCTCTTCTGATGCACTGCCGATCCACCCCTGCCATCCACCTCCTACCCTGGCTGTAACCTGATCTGTTCACTCAGAAACCAACAGTCATCTTCCACAGACAGGGTGAGGGGACCGAGTGGTGGAGTGTGTGGCGGCAGGGTGGGGAGATAGAAGTTCAGTGGGTGGGTGGGGGGAGGATTGAGTGGTGATGGGATGGGGGTTGGGGTGGATAGCGGTGGCATAACAAAGAGATCCAGGCTGGCTATGGCATCATTAATTATAATGATGATGATGATGATGTTGATGGTCGGGGTGGGGTGATAGTGATGATGATGAGGTGATGGTGGTAGTGGTGGTAGTGATAATGAT
>NC_069003.1:30741929-30743308 GCF_001194135.2 Octopus bimaculoides
AGAATCCTTGTCTGATGTTGGATCAATTCCAAAATCTAACCACTTTGTGCCAGTCACAAGGCCAACATCCCTGAAAGTTTCATCCGAATCCATCCAGCGGTTCTTGAGATATCTTGTCCACGGACAAAGAAACAAACAAACACAACTGAAAACAATACCTCTGCCTTCGCTAAGGCGGAGATGATGATAATAATAATAATAATAATAATAATAATAATAATAATAATAATAATAATAATAATAATAATGATAATAATAATAATGATAATAATAATAATAATAATAATAATAATAATAATAATAATAATAATAATAATAATCCTTTCCACTATAGTAGAAGACACCTGCTCAAGGTACCATGCAGTGTGACTGAACCCAGAACCTTGTGGTTGGAAAGCAAGCTTCTTACCACACAGCCATGCCCACACTTACATATATATATGAACACACACACACACACACACATGTGCACACACACATATATATGTATGTATACATATATCTCTCTCTATATATATGTGTGTGTTTAATTGCACTAACCTGGTGACTAAAAAATAGTATAGTTCCTTATTTGTAAAGGTTTTCACACTGAAAAACTAATTTGTCATGTGTCAAGTTGGACAATGGCACAATATATGTTCTCAGTGACTCCTTACACGGACTCACTTGCCTTCCGATTAGTTCAGTCGGAGTACTGAAGATTGCAGGCCATCCGATCACCCATCCATCTATCCATCCATCCATCTGCTCATCCATTCATCCATCCGCCCATCCAAACGGACAAAAGTTGAAAGGAAATATAACAAAACATGGTTGTGTGGTTTGAGACTGCAAGGCTTCAGGTTCAGTCCCACTGCACGAAGGCACCTTGGACAAGTGTTTTCTATTATAGCCACAGGGCTGAGCAATGCCTTGTAAGGGAACTTGGAAGACAGAAACTGTGTGGAAGCCTGTTGTGAGCGTATGTGTGTATGTGTGTGTGTATACATACACGCACACACACATATATATATATATATTTATATACATACACATATATATTTATATATATATGTATGTATGCATTTATGAATGTATGTATGTATATATGTGTGTTTTTACAGATATTTATTTTTGTGTATGTGTATATATGTATATGTGTGATTTTATGTATATATGTGTTTATATGTATGTAGTTTGTTAAAGAAAGAATACAAGACATTCTTAGCTTAAGCTGCTAAAAGAATTCTAAAAGAATTCTAAAAGAATTCTTAAGTCCATAGAATTAGAAGAACTCTGAAGAAGTTCTTTGAGAATGTCTCAAATATTTTGGCTTGAAGAAAAACTAACATGAATTTAATTTCAGCGAAGTATAAATAAAGAACAGTAAACCGTATCAG
>NC_069003.1:30745961-30753234 GCF_001194135.2 Octopus bimaculoides
ATATGTATGTATGTATATATGTATGCATGAATGTGTCTGTGTGTGTATATATGTGTGTGTATGTTATATACATAGATATGTATGTATATATATATATATATGCATATATATGAGACAATACACACACACAGACACAAACACGCATATATAAATATATATACAGGATTTATATGAAGAAATTATATAAATATAATAAATATATAAACAATCTGCGTCTTTTGGTTGTGCCTGTATTTGACATGGGTATTGACTCGAATGTATATTCTCAAACGTTTGAGAAACCAGATTTTTTCCAGATTACTTTTGGTTCGTGTGAATTCATTCCCCAAGGGGAAACCAGGAATCTGTTAACTCTTGGAAAGAAAACGGTTTCAGAACAAGCAATTAAGAAAATGCCTTTGCACAGATGTGGGCTAAATTGGAATAAGGGTTTTATGTACATAGAATGTTGAATTCACTTCTGGGTGCATTGTAGGGGTGTACTCATTAAGTATATTATTGGTGATGGCATTGTGGTTGATGTTGTTGTTGTGGTAGTTGCCGTTATTTGGTTCCAGGTGATTTTGTGGTATAAATATTGATTTCAAATTTTGGCACAGGGCCAGCAATTTCGGTGGTGGTGGTCACGTCGATTACATCGATCCCAGTGCTCAGTGGCACTCACTTTATCAACCCTGATATGTGATGTGGTGTGCCGTGCACCTGTTCAGGCAACGTTGATTTGATGGAGGGAGTGAACTAATGCACGGCACATACATTTGATCTCCATAAACAAATCATTTGTGCGGTTCATTCGGCAAAAAACAGAACACTCGTATGTCATCTTTGAGAGTTCATCATATGTATGTGTGTGTGTGTGTGTGTGTGTATGTGTGTATATAAACTGAAGTGTACAGTATCATATGTCCATTATGGCTGATCTTACAGATCCGTTTCACACTAGGGGCTCAACGGAGTGTTAGATAACAGTCCGATTATGTAACCCTGTGCTCATCAGAGGTAGCTGTGATAGAATGAAACATAATGTGATTTCAGCATACATATATATATATACATATGTGATTTTATTCCATTGAACCTCCTCAGTAGGAAGCACTGGTCACCTCATACCAGTTAGGTCTCGCTGCTACAATATATAGAACTTCAACATCTTTTCAGACACTGATGTTGCAAATAGCCAGCAGGCTTATTAAAAATTAACTATTAGAAATGGAAGCTGTATTAATACCAAAAGGCAGTCTTACTATCCAACTTAACATGGATGCCCTGTTAGAACACCAAATACTGCATTATTAGCTTTGAAAGATCCTCTTGTTTAGAATTAATAGAATCAGAAAAGCAATGGGAAGCAAACTTCTTAACCGTTCACCCACAAAGAGAAAACACTGACATAAAAAAACACATCTTTTGTGTTTGAAATTTTTTTCCTAAATATTTATATTCTGGAATGTATGAATGTGTGTATGAGTGGTTAAGTGGACGGATGGTTAATTTCTTTCTCCTTTTTTTTTCTTTCTTTCTGTTTCATATTGGAACAAGTTGGTTTACTTGTATAAATTTCCTAAAGAAAATTTGTTAAGGTAAACACGACTCTAGAAGCAATTAACAACAGCTCCGTTGGGACTGGTGTTAATTGGTGAGAAGGATTTTGAATGATTAACTAGCGGAATATCAAGGTGGATTGTGGAGTCCTGAGGGATTTCAGAGATGCTGGTAGGAGAACGGTAATTTAAAATAATGTGGGATAAACACTCAATGGCAGGTGATAATCGCGAGTTTGTTGGAAATAAATATTAATGTACAGGTGATTACATTAATATTTTCAACCTCTCCATCACCACCACATACCATATCCCTGTGTAATTTATTACACGGGGATGTGGTATGTGGTGGCAGGGAGATTGATTTTCTTATCCGAAAATTTAATAAACACAACCGCCCACTACCACCATCACAATCATCACCAACATCATAACCTAATGAGAAAACTTGCTAGAAATAGCTGCCAAATGTCCTTCAATTCACACCTTGCCATGCATTAAACATATGTATTAAACATAGGAGATCAAGACCCTGTAAGGAAAATTTGGTTTATGGCTATGCTTAAGGCATTATGGTTAGGGTTAAGAGTTAAGGCTTGCAATCTAAAATTAAAGATACATGGAAAGGGGAAATATTTGGATAAAAAGGTCGCGAGTTCAATTCCTGGCAGCATATTGTGTCCTTGAGCAAGACAGTTTATTTCACTTTGCTCCTGTCAACTCAGCTGGCAAAAATGAGTTGTACATGTATTTTAAAGGGAAAGCCTGGTCACATCCTGTATCATTCTGAATCTCCCTGAGAACTGCATTCTGGGTATGCATGTATGTGGAGTACTCAGCCACTTGCATGTTAATTTCATGAGCAGGCTGTTCTGTTCATTGAATCAATGGGAACCCTTGTCATCATAACTGATGGAGTGCCAGTTAAAATCCTAGTAAATAATGGCTTCAAATTTTGGCACAGGGTCAGCAGCTTTTGAGGGGAGGGGGAAGTCGATTACATCATCTCCAGTATTTGACTGGTACTTTATTTTATCGACCCCCAAAAGAATGAAAAGCAATGTCAACCTCGGTGGAATTTGAACTCAGAATATCTAAAGACTAAACAATGACAACAAAGTCAAGCCCTATTCTGTTTTTAATATGGTAAGGCATATTTTGAGAGGGATTAGGTTGCTATTTATTTTTTTTTTGCAGGTTGAATGGTAATGTAAAGGTTCTGTTGTTAGGCTGTCCACAAACCTTTTCTGAGAGTGGAGCAGCATTGATTCAGTCAGGAGCTAGGATGTTTCTTAGATGTTCTTTTTTTTTGTCTTTTACTGTCCCTTCTGCTTGAGTTATGAAAACATTATTCTCTTGGGTCAGTCAGTTAATTCACTTTAGTCCCCAGCTAATGAAATCAGTGGCCCTGTCAGATCCTATCAAGGTTTAACTTGAAAGAATTCAAAAGTGATGACGAGGAGAAGGAAGAGGAGGGTGATGGCTGGGAGGAGTTTCCACAACATCTGTTGGGAGTTTGTTCCAGATATCTAACAACCTGAATCTAAAGAAATAAACTTATAAATGCTGCAACTTCCACTTTTGTGTTTTGGGGATTTGAACCCCCAACTATGGTATTACCAGTTTACTGTCATGAATGACAATCAGGCCTTTCACAATACCCTTAAAGCCAGATACTTTTCAGCATCCCCTTGCATCATCATCATCATCGTCGTTTAACGTCCGCTTTCCATGCTAGCATGGGTTGGACGATATGACTGAGGACTGGTGAAACCGGATGGCAACACCAGGCTCCAAGCTGATTTGGCAGTTTCTACAGCTGGATGCCCTTCCTAACTATATATACACACAAGGGAGTGCCAGAATGTTCCTGGCTTTAAGAGTATCACGCAGGACCTAGTTGGAAGCCCAACTTTCCAAGTTCTTTTACAAAGCATAGAAAACCTGAAGGACTGCTGCAGTAAGTGTGTGAATCTGAGACGGGAATATGCTGAATAAGATCGTTAGAATACCAGATAAAATGCTTAGTGGCATTTCTTCCATCATTACATCTGTAGTGACACCTAATACCAGTCGCCATTTTGGGAAGTTCGTCCACGTATGCGCAGGGACATGTCTTCCGGAAGGCATGCAGGAAGTCCCTCATGCGCATGCATGGTCATCCTATATCAAAGCGTTCCTGCCTTTTCTCGACCTCTTAGCGCCACAGCTTCGAAGACACGAGGTCACTAAGAGCCACTCCGTCAACTCTACCTTTGAGTCAACGCAAACTACTTTGGAGGCTGAAGAATGACTTAATCATCCAGCATCGACACCGATGCTGTCTTCACACCAACCATAAAGGGCGACCTGGCAATTCCGTTACCTGAGATGTAGGCTGAGCACCTCATAATAAACATTTGTTATGCTGTTATTCAATTTATCCAGTGTCTTTGTTTTTATTGAAGAGAATTGATTTGTACGGGATAGGGTTACCCAATGATGGTGGCCCTATCGCCTGCACATCCATACCACACAGCCACAACTGTGCATATTCTACTATAACACAACCTCAATGGTAGGTCAGAGGTAGATCAGGATTATCATCATCGTCATCATCATCATCGTCATCATCATCATTGTCGTTTAACGTCCACTTTCCATGCTAGCATATGTGGGCCGATTTGACTGAGGACTGGTGGACCAGGAGGTGACACCAGGCTCCAATCTGATTTGGCAGAGTTTCTACAGCTGGATGCCCTTTTGGTATTAATACTGCTTCTGTTGTAAGTAATTATTAAAAGAAATAAAAAAACTGTAGGTGATTATAGTGACTTACCTGTAGTGGATATCTGTAGACTGTAAGTCTTCTTGGCCTTTTATCCAACCCTTCACATAAATATCACTCATTTTTTCACCAGTGAAAAAAGCATCGTCTTCCAGTACCACGTCGTCTGTGTTCCAGATAACGCATCGAAGTTCATAACTGGTAGAAGAAAAAGAAAAAAATTTTTTTTAAATACAAATATTTAGAGAGAAAAAATTAAAGATATAAGGAAAATTAAGCAAACGGAAAATGTCTCTTGTCTGTATGTCTGTATGTGTGTGTGTGTGTGTGTGTGTCTTTTAATTTTTTAATCATTGGATTGAGGCCGTATAGGGGAACTGACTGGAAGAGTTTTAGTCAAATGAATCAACCTCTAATCCTCTACTTTGTTAAGCCTAGTACTTATTCTATTGGTCTCTTTTGCTGAACTGCCAGGTTACAGTGATGTAAACAAACCAACACTGGTTGTCGAGTGGTGGTGAAGGACAAGCACACACAGAGATACATACATACAGACAGACATATATATACATACATAAATACATACATATATATATATACATGATGTGATGGCCGTCCACTCGTAACCGAGGAAGACCATTGCCAACCTTCAGTAACATTGTGCGCTCTAGTACTAACTTACATTTTGCTTTTACGGCTCCGTTGGTGGCTAATGAGCCCTGCTCTTGACTAGCATACACGACTGCAAACATTGCAGACCAAGCTTTCTCCATTCACTATACGAGCCATATACATACATACATACATACATACATAACAATTGATGGACAAGTGTCAATTCATTACAGCTGTTTCTAACAAATTTTTTAATTGATTAATGAGTACATTATATCATCATTAAAAAAACCATTTTACAATGAAAGACATTTAAAATAATTCAAAATCCATGACGCATATACATTTAGTGATTCTACAACTGGCCCTTGCGTACCAACAAATAGGGTACACTGAAGATGATGACCTCATACCAAGATCAGAAAGACGCATAATATCTACTTGCCGAGGGTTAAACAACATCATCCTCATCACCATCACCATCAGCAACACCCGAAACAACAAACACAACAACAAACACCACCACCATAATGACAACAACAACAACAACCATCTGTGTGTCTCCTACAAAATAACATATCATCATAATACATTTATGAAAAAGTAGATACAAGAGCAGGACTAATTCTAATTTGATGGCTGCCTTGAAGTGTTCTTTGACACTTTCTTTCATATATTATGTTCTCCCAACAGGAGGAATTATGATTTAATGAGGAATTGATCAAGATAACTAACGATCGTTAGCGAAACTCTTAATATTACGATAGACTTATCAGGCAGTAAATTACAAGCTGTTGGGGCTGCTGTAGTCTAGTTTAGCCCTAGGTCTGAACCTCATTGAGTAGACTATGACCAAAGACGTTTCAACTATGACCACCTCGTCTTTTTTGTGGGGTGTATAAGATGACATCATCCATTGTGTTCTTGCCTTCTCTTCCCAGATATGGCAGCATATGATCTGATGGAGATTTAACTGTTGTTTTTAGCAGCATAAGTGACAATATAGAGGCTCCCCTGATGTACAAATCAAGATGTTTATGCAGTTAGATAAAGTACATAATCAGACATATTCTTTTATTCTTTCATTCGTTTCAGTCATTTGAGTGCGGCCATGCTGGAGCACTGCTCTTTATTTGAAGAAATTGACCCCAGGACTTATTCTCTGTAAGCCTGGTATTTATTCTATGGGTCTCTTTTGCTGAACTGCTAAGTTACGGGGGGACATAAACACACCAACATTGGTTGTCAAGCAATGGTGGGGAGTGGGGGGGACAAACACAGACACACAAACATTTACACACCCACACATATATATTCATACATATTATACATACATACATATATACATTCATGGCAGAATAAAAACCTACAGAATTGGTCCCTATAGCAGTGGAAGAACGTTATTTTCTCGGACGAGTCATCCTTTACCAGCCAAGCATACTTGTGGAGACAGCCAAAAGAAGCATTTGACCCAGACTGCCTTCTTCCAACTGTTAAAGATGGAGGAGGATCTGTGATGATCTGGGGGTTTATATCTTGGAAATCCGTAGGCCCAATGGTTTCTCTTCATGGCAGAATTAATAGTCAAGACTATTTAAGCATTTTATCTAATCAAATTCATGCTATGGTTGCGGAACTGTTTCTGGAGGGAAACACAATCTTTCAGGATGATAATGCACCAATTCACAATAATGAAGGTAGCACATTACTGTCCTAGCAATCATGACAATTCTAGCAATCAATTCCAGCCTCCTACTTCCCGTCACTCATGAATATGACCCTGAGGTATTTGAACTGCTCCACTTGTCTCAGGGATGTTCCACTACAGGCAGACAGCACAGTACTTGTGCCATAGATTTGGTAATTGTTTTAGGTGCCAATTTAGTTACAAAAAGACATAGACAGCCCCTGAGACACCCACTCCACCAATACCATTGGAACTAATGGAACATTGAGTATATGACAGCCAGAGGAAGGGTAGGGGCAGGGACAGGTGTATGAGCGCTAGACTGGTACTCATTTTCAAGTGAGTAGATTGATGGCATTCATTGTCAGACTGCAAGAGAAACAATACAATGCTTTGGAGAGAGAATAGTTTGCCACTACAGCAATGTCAATTGGTCTTCACGTTCCCAAGACTTGACTAACCCGGATCTTTTCTTTTGGGGTTACCTGAAAGAGAGGGTTTATGCCAACATACTGCTTGGTCCATGAACTGAACCTGAGACCACATGATCATGAGCTCAACAAACACTAGGCTACACTGGCACATATGCATATATATGTGTGAGTGTGTGTGTATGTGAGTGTATATATATATATATATATATATATATATATATATATATAT
>NC_069003.1:30753521-30754419 GCF_001194135.2 Octopus bimaculoides
ACACACACACGTACATAAAGAGAGTTTCAGGGAGGTATGATCGTAAAAAAAACATATATCTTCATATTGACAGCACACAGATAAAACTTCATATTTTCAAGATTCTTGACTGGAAGGAAGCTAGTTAATTTAATTAAACTTAATATTCATTATCATACAGCAAAACAATTTCCCCCCAGAATGAAACAGCTAAAGAAAACAAAATACACACACACAAACAAAAAAAAAAAAAAACGCAGACATCTGCCCCCTACCAAAAAAAAAAAAAGAAAAAAATAAAGACAAGAAAAAAGAAAAAAAAAGGAAATCAAAAGAAATATATACTAGAAAACAAAACACAAAATTGCATTTCTGATGTCAGAAATAAGATAATAATAGTAATTATGCTGTGAATGTTAATTAATATTGTTATAATCTACTTTAGGAGAACATTTAATTACTGAACTTATCAACTTAAAATACCTCTTAGTCTTTTTAGCAGATACTCAAGACTGTTCTGTTATCAAACTATCTACATCCATGTAGTTTCCTATGTTATTGACATAGCTTTACATTTGTTTCGGGGGATGGTGGGTTACATATTTTTTTTATATGTGTTGTTTTCGTTGAAGTTGTTCTTATTATGGTTAAGATGGTGGCATTTATTGTCGTGATTGTTTTGATGGTGATGGTGGTTGTTAATTACAGCTGGTGGTGACTGTTGGTGTTGTTATTAATCATGTTAGTAGCCGTTTTCGTCCATGTTTTTGTTGTGGTGGTGGCAGTTAGTGGTAATAGTTGCTATTGGTGTGGTTATGGCGGTAGTGGCCATGTTACTGGTCTTGTTGTGATAGTGTTTGTACATATATGTGTATGTATATATATGTGTATGTATATATATATATATATATATATATAT
>NC_069003.1:30754618-30755737 GCF_001194135.2 Octopus bimaculoides
TGTGTGTGTGTGTGTCTATGCATGTGTGTATCTTTGTGTTTATGTTTACGACCCACCTATATATACATAGATAGATAGATAGATAGATATACATATACATATCTATATGCATATGTGTGTGTGTGTGTGTGTCTATGCATGTGTGTATCTTTGTGTTTATGTTTGCGACCCATCACTGCTTGACAACTGGTGTTAGTTTATTTACATCCCTGTAACTTGGCAGTTCAACAAAAGAGACCAATAGAATAAGTACCAGGTTAAAAAAAAAAAAATAAGCATTAGGTTCAGTTTGTTCAATTAAACCCTTCAAGGTGGTGCCCCAGCATGGCCAAAGTCCGATAACTAAAACAAGTAGTGAAAGACAAAAGCGGAATCACATAGACAACCATTTCTTTAGTTCCCTTAGCGTTATTAGTAGTGGTAGCCATGAGTGGAGCCTAAGTGATTAGCGATGTCGGCAGGTAGTGCATCTGTATGGATGGAGAAAACAGCATTTTTCAGTGTCAGAAAGAGGAAAATATTCAGTGAATGTTCATATGTCATATTCTACTTTTCCGCAACATTAAAGTTTCGACTTAGTAATTTCAGGAAAGGAAAGAATTGGAGCCGCTTTTTGGTCTGTCATTTTTGAGGGATTATTTCCTAATGCATGTGTGTCTGTGTGTGTGTGTGTGCGTGCATGTATATGTGCATGTGTGTATGTATGTGTGTATGAAAGAGAGAGAGAGAGAGAGAGTGAGAGAAAACTGTTTATGTACTTTATTATTATTATTGCTAGAGTTATTATCGTTATTATTATTATTATTATTATTATTATTATTATTATTATTATTATTATTATTATTATTATTATTATCATTATTATTATCAAGGAGGTGAGCTGGCAGACTCAATAGCATGCTGGATGAAATGCTTAGTGGTATTTTGCCTGCCGCTGTGTTCTGAGTTCAAATTCTGCCAAGGTCGACTTTGCCTTTCATCCTTTCAGGGTCAATGAAACTAGTACCAGTTGTGCACTGGGGTCGATGTAATCGACTAAACCCCTTCCCCACCAAATTTTCAAGGCCTTGTACCTAGAGTAGTCCATCACACACACACACACACATATATATATATATA
>NC_069003.1:30756241-30757121 GCF_001194135.2 Octopus bimaculoides
GGCGCGTGGCTTAGTGGTTAGGGTGTCAGCATCATGATTGTAAGATTGTCGTTTCGATTCCTGGACAGGGCGACACGTGTTCTTGAGCGAAACACTTCATTTCACATTGCTCCAGTTCACTCAGCTGGCAAAAATGAGTAACGCTGAGATGGACTGGCGTCCCGTCCAGCTGGGGAACACATACACCATAGAAACCGGGAAACTGGGTCCATGAGCCTGGCTAGGCTTTAAAAGGGTGCATTTATTATTTTGTATATATATGTATGTATGTATGTATGTATGTATGTGTGTATTATATATACTGGTTTGCAATTTGTGTCTATAGATCTTTTTTACACACAAATACTCAGACATACACAATAAAATGCATACACACAAACACAAACAATCACAGGCAGGCATTTAAATGTCTGTGTGTATATGTGTATATATACATATATGTGTATATAATATGTATGTATGTAGGTATGTAAGTGTGTATGTCTGTGTTGTATATGGCCGTAATATTTGCAGCTCTTTTCCTCTGTTGACTCCATAAAGAAGAAATGAAAGCTAAGACAGATGTGGATGATAGAGATGATGTGATGTGAAAAACATACTTATGAATTAATGTGTCTAGTAAAACTGTTGCTCAGTTTACTGGGCCATAGGTCAGTAAACCAGTGTGTTGTCTATTAGCAAGTGATAGTCTTCCTTGCCACTTTCTGCCAACTTGAATTTGGTGAGAAAAGGTAATCATCTGGAGAGAGCAACAACTAGTAATGTGTATTCAAGCTAATAAGACATTAAAATCTATATTCATCATTATTTTTTTTTTTGCCTTTATGAGATTATGTAGTGAGTGTGTGTGTGTGTGTGTGTGTGTGTGTGTGTGTGTGTG
>NC_069003.1:30758702-30762358 GCF_001194135.2 Octopus bimaculoides
ATATGTTAAGTAGTACATAACATTCGAGATTGTCAACCTCTATTTTAATGCCAAAAGCTGAAGAGATGATAAATCACAGACTACTGAGAGAGAGAGAGAGAGAGAGAGAGAGAGAGAGGGGGGGAGAGAGAGAAAGTAGGTGTTGGAGATTATTTAGAAAAAATTCCAGCATTATCTTCTAATTTAATAAGAAACCTCTTTCAAAAGACAACTAGCTATCAATCTCTCACTCTCTCAGTTTGTTTGTGTGTGCATCATCATCATCATCATCATCATCATCATAATCCTCATCGTTTAACGTCTGCATTCCATGATGGCATGGGTTGGATGAGTAGACTGAGGACTGGCAAGCCAGGAGACCGCGCCAGGCTCCAATAAGGTTTCTACAGCTGGATGCCTTTCCAAACGCCAACCACTTCAAGAATGTAGCCGGTGCTTTTTACGTGCCACTCAACAATGGGGCCTGTTAGGCGGTACTGGCATTGACCACATTTGAATGGTGCCTTTTGCATGCCACTGGCATGGGAGTCAGTCAGGCGCCACTGGCATCATGCGTGTGTAATTATATATATATATATATATATATATATATATATACACATACATACTTATATATTCAACGTCTTCCTGGTTGTACCCCTATCACAGGTACCCTCCACAATTAGAGCTCGGGACGTAAGTGCTCAGCTGACCTCATTCATATGCATCACATGACCAAACCAGTGCAGTCTTCTCTCTCGCACACATCTGATGCCTCTTACACCCAGTTTTCCTCTCAATCATTTACACTCTGTTATGCATGCACACTGACATTACGCATCATATATGACAAATGACCGAAAGACCCTTGACAATATGCTGTGCTTGAGAAGAAGACCCATCAAGTGAAGTGAAATTGTAGTCATGGTGGATACTGGTGTCACACAACTGGCACCCATGCCGGTGGCACATGAAAGCACCCATTACGCTCTTGGAGCGGTTGGTGTTAGGAAGGGCATCCAGTCACAGAAACCATGCCAAATCAGATTGGAGTCTGGTACAGCCCCTCAGATTACCAGCCCTAGTCAAACCGTCCAACCCATGCCAGCATGGACAACAGACATTAAAAGAAGGGGGAAGTGGATGAAGGGTAAGGAGAAAGGCTAGAATAGAAGTGACCAGCGGCTAGTTCATCTTTTTTCTTCCTTTCTTAGACTGGTCCCTGAGTTGATCAGTTGCAAATTCTCTCACCCCGTCACCGATACAATAAGTCCAGGGGTTAATTCCTTTGACTAAAAGGCAATGCTCCAGCATAGCCACAGCCAAATGACGGGAACAAGGAAAATAATAAAAGAATATATGTATATATATATATATGTATATATATATAAAATATTGGTTTGTATGATGTCTGGCAAATGCCAAAGCTAAGAACTTTAATAAGTCATGGCGTAATGAGTTATGCCATTGCAGAAGAAAAAAAAAACAAATAACATTGTTGTAATGATGATGATGATGGTGATGATGATGGTGTTGATGATGATAAGGATCTGTTAGCAGAGGAGGAGGGGAGGCCGAGGGTTCGGGGTTATAGTGGGAGGTAAAAAAAAAATGATTTCCACCAAGGAAACCTAACTAGGAAAGAAAGTTTATTTACATTTTGCAACTTTGCAGAGACACTTAGGTCAAGATCTTATATATATATATATGTGTGTGTGTGTGTGTGTGTGTGTGTGTGTATAAACTATACATCCCACCACATGACACACATATACATACACACATGAGTATGTATGTACACACACACACACACACATGTACATATGTATACATATGTGTATTCATGTATGAAAATATGCACATTCACATATTTACACATACATATATAAGTATAAACATATATACTTATTTCCACATGTATACATAAACTATATATGTATACGCACACATATATCAATACGCTCGCGCACATAAATATATAAACACCTGCATATATACATATCTGTGTGTATGTACACATGCATTTATATATGTATACATATATAGATATGTACGTATGTATGTACCTATAGATGTGTATACATACATGCACACATATATATGAGTGTATATAATGGCTTCTGTCTTCATTCAGTTGATGAATCTGATTCTAATGTAAACCAAAAGTGGACTGTCAGCAAAGCTTCAAAAATGAGAGAAAGCAGAAACCAGCAGAATTCAAAAGGTCGCAACTGCAGTGGTAAATCTTGTCGCTTTCTGATGCATTTTCAAACTGCACAATGGCACATGGTAAATAACCAGAATTATTGAGTAAAATAAAATAGATACAGAAATATTGCTATGTCAAAATATCAAGGAAATAAAAGAAAAATTAAGACATCAAAAAAAAAAAAAATAATAATAAAAAAATGAAAAGTTCAGACAGGAAGAAAAAAGTGCAATGCGAAAGCACAACCTATTAGCAGGGTCATAAATTAATAAAATTAGATAAAAAAAAAATATATATTGATATTAATAATAAATAAAAATAAAGAAAGGAGAAAAACCACTGACTTTTGTTTGTTGTTGGTTTGTTTTGTTTTTGTGTTTTTAAACCATCTCTGAAAATGTTTCCATTTACGATTACATAACTGTTCATCTTGAATGTTTTTCACTTTCTGTGTCTGCCTTCATCACATCAACCTCCGTAAAACCAACACGTACAGATATACACAGACACACACATATACATGCCCCTCACCCCCCTACACACACATACACAAACACACAGCTTGTCTCAGAAGATTTTTCAAAGTGCAAAGAGATAGTCCAGATGAAAGAAATAATGGTGCTTCTAATAGATGCTGAATCAAATATGAATCTTTCAAGATAATCAGCTGTCAGAATGGACAGGTTTACCACCAGCATTATTATTATTATTATTATCATTATTATTATTATTATTATTATTATTATTATTATTATTATTATTATTATTATTATTATTATTATTATTTTTATTGAGGTGGTGAGCTGGCAGAATTGTTAGCATGCCAGACAAAATGCTACTAAACATTTTGCCCATCTTTAACCTTCTGAGTTCAAATTCTGCTAAGATTGACTGCCTTTCATTCTTTTGGGGTTGATAAATTAAGTACCAGCTGAGCATTGGGGTTGATGTAATTGATCTAACCCATACCCCCAAAATTTCAGGCCTTGTGCCTATAACAGAAAGGATTATTATTATTATCAAGGCAGCAAGCTGGCAGAATGGTTAGCATGCTGGGCAAAATGCTTTATGTCCTGAGTTCAAATTCTCCCAAGGTCAACTTTGCCTTTCATCCTTTTGGGGTCAATGAAATAAGTACCAGTTACACACTGGAGTCGATGTAATCAACTTATCTCCTCCCCCAAAATTTCGGGCCTTGTGCCTATAGTAGAAACGATTATTATCATTATTATTATTATTATTATTATTATTATTTTATGTTTGACTTTTGTTTTGCATTTGTACAAGTTGGATCCAAGTCTCACCCAGAGACCTCAAGAGACAACAAGTTAGAAGTTCATGTAGGTGTTATGCCTAGGGTACCATATATTTGGATTTGTACAGTTTTGTTCAAGTGAATGTTTAAGAAACCATAAGAAAATTATGTATTATTATTATTATTATTATTATTATTATTATTATTATTATG
>NC_069003.1:30762639-30763915 GCF_001194135.2 Octopus bimaculoides
ATATATATATATATATATATATATATATATATGTAGGCATCTAGGAGGAAAAAAATGATACAATCAGTAGCTTACCTCTTAGGCTTTCTCGGTGAAATGTCAACAGGGGGACCTGGTGGGGCCATATCCATGGGAAACATATCAACCCACAACTCGATTTTCCCCTGGAAGAAAAACAAAACAAAAACAATAACAGTCAATATAATTTTATTAATTTTTCTAATTATCAATTAGACGTAAGGTAGTCGAGTGGTACCATGTAACTGAGAAACAAGTGTCTCACCACACAACGACACCTGCCCCTACAGTAACAAAAAGAATCTCAATAAAAATTACCTGTTCGATTCCTGGTCTCTCTGGATTGTAAAGGGGACGTGTTTCAACATGTTCAGGCACAAGTTTACAACCAACTTTGGGAATTTCTTCCCAGTGGTTTAAGGCAGCCAATGCCAGATGTTCTTCAGTTGCATTCTTCACACCTGCAATGAGATCAAGACATATTTTCAATATATTAATCTTTCAGGTAAAATTTCTCTTTCATTTTCCTTTTGCTTATTTTCTTAAATACATCTACATAAAGGCATGTGGCTTAGTGGGTAGGATATTTGACTCATGATTGTAAGGTCATGAGTTCGATATATGGCGTTGCATTGCGACCTTGAGCAAGACACTTTATATCATCCCCAATTAGAAATAAGTGAAAGTTGGTGACAGGAAGAGCATCCAGTCGTAGAAAATCTGCTTCAACAAATTTCATCCAACCCATGCAAGCATGGAAAAGTGGATGTTAAAACCATGGTGAGGATTAAGTTCTAAGATGGTAAGATGGGATTCGAGTGACATTTAGCTGTTATTTCTAGCATGTTGGGAGACCTCCTCTCTCCTTTGCCATCGAAGTTCCTCTCATTGACTCAAGAACGAATACATTGATTGCAAATGGTTTACTCTCATCTGGCCTTGCCCACCAGCCTAGCCTGGAGTCTAAACAACAACAACAACGCCAATGATAGCAAAACCAATAACAAGTCTTAAAGAAATTTCATATTTAGCTGTAAGACATCTCGTGAAAGTTTTCCCTTCATCATTTTGACACTTTATTCAGTTGTCACAAATATTTGACATTAATCATATACATACATACATACATACATATATATATATATATATATATATATATATATATGATTAAAGTATGTGTATATATATGTATGTGTATATATATATGTATTTGTGTGTGTATGTATATATATATATATATACCGGAGTAAGCACATTT
>NC_069003.1:30764824-30765792 GCF_001194135.2 Octopus bimaculoides
ATATATATATATATATATATATATATGTATGTATATATATGTATGTATATATATATATGCATGTATATATGCATGTATATATGTGTGTGTGTGTATGTACATAAAAACTATTCAAATAACGACAGAGAAGTAACAGAAGCAACAATGAAAATACTTGAATCTTGTTTGTTTATATATTTCATTATTATTGAAAGATGAGGTGTTTGCAGAAAAAACAAAATAGTAATGATGATGATGATTATGATGATGATGATGATGATGATGATAACAATAATAATAATGATGGTTTCAAATTTCGGCACACGGTCAGTGATTTTGGAAGGGGGGGGGCAGTGATTGATTGTATTGACTCCAATATTCGACTGGTAGTTATTTTATTGGTCTCGAAGGGATGAAAGGCAATGGTGACCTCGGCGGGATTTGAACTCAGAATGTAAAGACAGAATGATAATAATAATAATTTTGATAATAAAAATGGCTTCAAATTTTGCCCCATAACAACAATTTCGGGAGAGGAGATAAATCGTTTACATCGACCCAAGTGTTTCCCTTTTTATTGACCCCGAAAGGGGTAAAGTCCATAACCCATGTGTTAGAAAAGTTGAACAATGAAAGTGCTCACACACACAATACGCAATCTTCATTCCAAAAGGTTTATGTCATTCTGTTTCCGCAAAATTTTTCTTTAAACATTGTGACTGCTTTGAGTATTTTTTCCCCAAAACATTTAAACACACACACACATGCATATGTATATACATATATATATAAAGTAGTTGTATACTGCCAACTTAACGTGACAGTCCCAATAAGGGAATATACTACTGTTGTTTAGCCCTAGGAAGCCAGACCGCTTCCTATTAGGCCTTGACACACTTTCTGTGCCCTTCAGGCTGATGACGAGCAAAGACTCAGAAACATGTCCCTGAATGCAGGCTGGGCTGGTTGGAGGAGTTTGTCTCCCCTTT
>NC_069003.1:30766221-30767003 GCF_001194135.2 Octopus bimaculoides
TATATATATATATATATATATATTCACTAACACACACTCATATATATATATATATATAAATACACATATATATACTCATATATACATATGCAAATACATACATGCATACCGTACAATATACAATATACACGAAGGATTTTAAAAAATAAGAATCACTTATCAATGATATTTTGTCAGCAAAGTGAGTATGTGTATGTATCTGTATATGCACATGTGTATGTGTATATGCATGTGTTTGTGTATGTGTAGTTGGAGAAACATTAAAAAAAAAAAACTTTAGTTCAATCCCAGCTGACAACTAAGATGTTATTTCATTCATCTTTTTGCACAGATCATTAATAGAGGAGCGAGGAAATTCGGTAAAAATTCTAGCATTAAGTAAAAGACTTGGATCTTGTATTTACAGACAGAACTTGGCACTCTTAATGTTTGTTTAGAAATTGTTTTAGCTTTCTTCGTGTTTATTTTTGCCCAGCTTGATAAATGGAATGGCTGGTTCACTTAGCTTCTAGGAAACCTAAGAAATGGACTGACTCTGCTGTCTCCGCAACCGCAAGGAGAGACAGAGAGAGAGGAAAAGAAAGAGGGGGGGGAGAGAAAGAAAGGGAGGGAGAAGGAGAGAGAGAGAGAAAGGGGGGGGAGAAGGAGAGAGAGAGGGATTGTGTGCATGAGTGTGTGTGTATGAGTATTTATATAATATAAATGCATATATATGTGTGTATATATGTATATATATGTGTGTATGTGTGTGTGTGTTTATATATGTATGCATGCATGTATGT
>NC_069003.1:30767330-30770177 GCF_001194135.2 Octopus bimaculoides
ATATATATATATATATATACACACATCATCTGAAGTGTACAGTATATACATATAAATATGTGTGTGTATGTATATAAAATTATGCATTTAAATCTATATATGTGTGTATTGATATGAATATATGTATAACCCTATATTTATACATACATTTATGTGTGTCTATATATATATGTATACAAATATGAATACATACATATACACACATTCTCAAACATGCATGATCTATAGAATTTAAAGAGACTAATGGTGGCCTGCTTTAGCAACGGGAATTTGAGTAAAAAAGCAAAAATATAATTTACTGAGAGCAAAACTAAAGAATGAATGATATGGCCCCAATATGGTAAATATTTTGTCTAGCCATGGTGCTATAACATAATTCAGTATTTGATTTTAATGTACATGTGTACATACACACATGAATGCATGTGTGCACACACACACATGCACACACTCACAGACATATGCATTGCAAGTGCAAGCATACATATCTATATCTAGTTATCCGTCTGTCCACCCATCCATCTATTTAGGCCCAGATGGTGGAGGCGCAACAGGGCAACAAAGCCACCATTCGGTCTCTGGTAAGATGAACAGGGGCGTGAATTACTTGAGCCAAGTAAAATGTGTGAGGCCTTTCAACATATATATATATATATATATACGATGGGCTTCTTTCAGTTTCTGTCTCACAAGGCTTTGGCCAGCCTGAGTCAATAGAAGAAGACACTTGCCCAAGGTGCCACACAGTGGGACTGAACTCAGAACCATGTGGTTGGTAAGCAAGCTTCTTACCACACAGCCATGCCTGCATATATATGATGGGCTTCTTTCTGTTTCCGTGTATCATATCCACTCACAAGGCTTTGGTCAGCCTGCAGCAATAGTATAATAAACACTTGCCCAGAGTGTCATATCGTGGGACTGAACCCAGTACCATGTGACTGGTGGGAGGCAAACTTCATGCCACACAGCTATGCCATGTCAAAAACAATTTTCTTTCTTCAATTTTTTTTTTTTGTGTATGTGTGTGAGTAGCAGGTGGGGGTTGGGGTTGGACTAAAACCTTGCAAATTATCTGAATGCTTTGCCTCCACTTGAAATGAGCTGTATTTTCCACTCTCTGACAAGGGCATGCTTCATAATTTAGTACTAATTCACAACGGTATATAACACTGTACCGGGGCCCTAAAGTATATATTAGTCATCAGAGACAAACAAGCATTATGCTTATCACTATTGACACATATGCACACACACACACACACACACACACAGACACACTGATGTACAGATGGAGATTCATAAATACATGGTTCTCTCTCCGTCGTAGTTTCCAGCTTCACCAAGTGAAAAAAGTCCTTTTTTGTTTTCTTTCCTTCACTTCACAATCCATTTAGAGAAAATACAGGAAGAGCAACAAACAGACAGACAGAGAAAGATACACACAAATAGACACACAGACACACACACACACACATGTATGTATATGTGTGTATATATATGTATGTATATATATTTGTGTGTGTGTGTGTATATGTATATATATATATGTGTGCGTGTATGTATATGTATATATATATATATATATATGTATGTATGTATATGTTTGTGTGTGTATATATGTATGTATATATGCATGTATGCATGTATATGTGTGTGTGTGTGTATATATATATATATGTGTGTGTATGTATATGTATATATATATATATATGTATGTATGTATATGTTTGTGTGTGTATATATGTATGTATATATATATATATGTATGTATATATGCATGTATGTATGTATATGTGTGTGTGTGTGTGTATATATATATATATGTGTGTGTATGTGTGCAGACAGAAAGCTAGATAGATATAAATAGATATAGTTATAGATTTTTATATAGATACACATACACACACATATATATGTATGTGTGTATGTGTGTGTATGTATATGTGTGTATATAAATACACACACAAGCACACACACATTTCTGCATGTATGTATAAATAAATAAATACATAAATAAATTCGCCTTTCCAATTCAATTTTAGGCCTAATTAGTTTTCATCTGTCTTGGCGCTAATTGACTTTTGGTTTCTGCTCTAGGGAATTCACAGAAAAGGAGAAGTAGGGGCATGTGTGTGTATGTGTCTGCGTGTGCATGTGTGCGTGTGCGTGTGTGTGTGGAGGATGTAGAATTGGTGACTGGAGACCCAACGCTAAAATACCAAATTAGATTGCAAACAGAAGAGAGGATAGTGGCGGGCGGAAAGGGAAGCAGTGGTTTAAACAGTTTCGCTTGTCCTTGCTAGTCAGTCAGTCTTGGTTTCTGGAGAGCAGAATGGAATTCTCATGTGCGTTAGTATGGTTTTTAGCAGCTATGCCCTTCTCTCTCTATCTCTCTCTCTCTCTCTCTGTGTCTTTCTCTCTGTGTGTTTATTTAGCCACAGCTGCTACCACTGCTCGCACACTTCCAGCAACTGTGTGACCAGATCAAATCAGATCAGGAATCGGTGGGTGGAAAAGGCGTGGAATGGCCGATTTCAAAATGAAACACATGAATTGATACACACACACAGACACACACACACACACACACGCATATATACAGACACATACACAGACACACACACACACATATATACTCTTTTACTCTTTTACTTGTTTCAGTCATTTGACTGCGGCCATGCTGGAGCACCGCCTTTAGTCGAGAAAATCAACCCCAGGACTTATTCTTTTGTAAGCCTAGTACTTATTCTATCGGTCTCTTTTTGCCGAACCGCTAAGTTACGGGGACGTAAACATGTCAGCATCAGTTGTCAAGCAATGGTGGCGGGACAAACACAGACACAC
>NC_069003.1:30770407-30771111 GCF_001194135.2 Octopus bimaculoides
CATATATACAACAGGCTTCTTTCAGTTTCCGTTTACCAAATCCACTCGCAAGGCTTTGGTCAGCCCGAGGCTATAGTAGAAGACACTTGCCCAAGGTGCCACGCAGTGGGAATGAACCCGGAACCATGTGGTTGGTAAGCAAGCTACTTACCACACAGCCACTCCTGCGCCTATGTATAGATATGTGTTATATATATGTAGGTGCAGGCTTGGCTGTGAGGTAAGGAGCTTGCCTCCCAACCGCATGGTTCTGGGTTCAGTCCCACTGCATGGCACCATGAGCAAATGCCCACCATAACCTTGGGCCAACCAAAGCCTTGTGAGTGGATTTAGTAAATGGAAACTGATAGAAGCCTGTTGTATATATATATTTATGTGTGTGTCTTTGTGTCTGTGTTTGTCCCTCCACCATCACTTGATAACTGATGTTGGTGTGTTTATGTCCCTGTAACTTAGCAGTTCAGCAAAAGGGTGGTGCTTCAGCATGGCCGCAGTCAAATGACTGAAACATGTAAAAGAATAAAAGAATATATATATATATTCTTTAATATTTTATTATTATTATTATTAAGGCGACAAGCCAGCAGAATTGTTAGCACACCAGGTAAAGATGCTTCACTGCATTTCTTCTGTCTTTACGTTGAGTTCAAATGATGCCAAAGTCTATTTGAGGTGGCAAGCTGACAGAATTCTTAGCGTGCTGG
>NC_069003.1:30774920-30776019 GCF_001194135.2 Octopus bimaculoides
GAAGATAGCAACATTGACACGAAAATAGCAACATTGACATGAAGATAGCAACATTGACACGAAGATAGCAACATTGACACGAAGATAGCAACATTGACACGAAGATAGCAACATTGACACGAAGATAGCAACATTGACATGAAGTGATGCCTCTTTTGGACTAGTGACCACTTGCATTTGCAATCCAAGAATGCAATATTACAAGTAAATACCTAATCAACAAAGAAGACAGCGAAATCTTTGGAGTTCCAAGACGCAACTGTAAACGTAGATTATGTCGTATTTCTGCACAAGACCTCACACGTGATTAGCAGCTGTCCAAAAATGTCATCAACATAATGTCGCAAAAACAATATAGAATGCCATTTGGAAAAAAAACTGTCCTAGAATAAATATAGAGAATCTCCTTGTTATTGAATACATACCACCAGCAGAAAGGAAACTGGTGGAACATTCCCACCAGAGCATCTGTCAAGTGTAAGCATAAGAGGTCAGATGTTGTTGTTTGGGATAGACAAGAGAAAGAGGTCAACTGTCTTGCTGATGTGAATGTCTCTTTGGAAAGAGGAAAAAGACGACTGTGGACAGTTGTTACAAAAGCTCCAGTTTTTATATCTGGATTCCAATTTGCATGTATACCAATAATAATTGGTGCACTTGGTTTTGTAAGTAAATGCCTAACTGGGATAAGTCTGGATAAGCTTGGATTTTCAGAAAAATAAATCAGCCAACTGATTTTACACGTTACAAATACAGTTTGTAAGTGGAACAGAAAAACTATGCAAGACTTTTCTCAGGTGTGTGTGTGTGTGTGTGTGTGTGTGTGTGTTATTGTTTGTGTCTGTGTTTGTCCCCCAGCACTGCTTGACAACCGGTGCTAATGTGTTTATGGCCCCCGTAACTTAGCAGTTCAGCAAAAGAGATGATAAAATAAATACTAAGCTTTAAAATATAAGTCCTGGGGTTGATTTGTTAAAACAGAACCCTTCAAGGCAGTGCTCCAGCATGGCCGCAGTCCAATGACTGAAGCAATTAAAAGAATAAAAGAGTAAAAGCACAGACACACATACTTCCATAGGCACACATAAAGTCACTTGAT
>NC_069003.1:30776029-30777804 GCF_001194135.2 Octopus bimaculoides
CGGCGTGCTAACGTTTCTGCCAGCTCACTACCTTAGAATTATTCTTTTCTACTCTAGGAACAAGGTCTGAAATTTTGTGGGAGGGGGCCAGTCGATTAGATCGACCCCAGTGCGTAACTAGTACTTAATTAATCGACCCCGAAAGGATGAAAGGCAAAGTCGACCTTGGTGGAATTTGAACTCAGAATGTAAAGACAGATGAAATACCACTAAGCATTTCGCCCGGTGGGCTAACGTTCCTGCCAGCTCGCCATCTTGCATGTATGTGTGATCATGAACACCGTGAAGGTGCTTGCGAAAATAATCATCAAATCATACTTCCAGCAAGTTTGTTACAAATCAACGAGCAATTTACTGCATCAATCCTGTGCAGTGATTTCAGAGAGTTTGAATCAACAACGCCAGGTGCAGTTGCCGTAATTGATATAACAAAGTCTGACTGAGATGACCACACATGTACAGCAGAGATGGAAGGCGATGGCTAATTCTCTAATTATTTCATTGAAACTATCATAACATCGACCATTCTTTCTTGCTTTGGGACGATTGCTGTAAATTCATTCTTCAAGAGTCTCCCCCCCTCTCTCACCTCTCCTCCTTTCTCTTTTATTTTTTTTTTTATTTGCTCATTATTTGTTTTGCTTTGTATTTTACTATATATATTTTTTATTGTCTGATAAATAAACATTATCATCTATTATTATTAGTGCCCCCCGCCCCCCCCAATCAAGCCCCTGTGGCTAATAAAAGCAAGTATCATTATCATCATCATCATCATATTATTATTATTATTATTATTATTATTATTGTTATTATTATTATTATTATTATTATTATTATTATTATTATTATGTACCATTATTATGCATCATTATTATTGTTATTATCAGGTATGTTGTTGTCGCTTTGTTTTATGTGAACTGTTCCATGTCTCACCCAGAGACCTCAAGAAGAAATTCATCATCATCATCATCATCATCGTCATCAACATCATCCTCATCGTTATTAGTCCTTACATTGGTGTTGCTTTGTTTTATACAAGCTGTTCTGTGTTTCACCCAGAAACATCAAGTAACAGCCGAGTTGGACATTTACCATTATTATTATTATTATTATTATTATTATTATTATTATTATTATTATATATTCATTGCTAATAATTGCTTCTACCATTCCTATTATCATCTTATTTTCATTGTCCACAATATTCTTTCACAACATGCCCGTTTGAAACACCAGCTAATCTATACTGAAAAGAATTACCTATGCCGAATCAATCGAAGAATGCAATCTACTGCCGTTCCCACCAGGAGACAAGCTGTTTTTCACACTGGTCGCTCAATGTGGGCTACGAAATAGTAAAATAACAAGTGTTCAAGGATCAATAACCCACTTACTGGAGACTGGGAATTCTTTGAAAAACACAGATCTTGTAAATTGAGATGCCAGTTTGCTGAATAAGATTGCCAAAGGTTAAAAAGAAAATTTGCTTTGCTGAGTTGGCCTTTAGCACGTTCAGCACAAAGAAAATTCCAACTACATTAAGCAAACATTTTCTTGACTTGACTTAAAACACTTGAATAAAAATAATGCTATCTTAAAATGTATGGGAAACTGCCTTTGGTTTTGCTGTTCCTTCAAACAACTGCATCTCATTTCCTGCTATTTACTTTGCGTATAAATTCTAAGCTCCCTCTCAAACTTGGTAATTTCCGGGTGTGTGTATGTATGTGTGTGTATGTGTGTGTGTTTCTTTTTTTTTTTTTTTTTTTTTT
>NC_069003.1:30778937-30780857 GCF_001194135.2 Octopus bimaculoides
AATAAGCCACTTTGATAACATGCATTGCTCTATCACTCAATCATAATAATAATAATAATAATAATGATGATGATGATGATGATAATAATAATAATAATAATAATAATAATAATAATGTAAAAAATAATAACATAAAAAATGATGAGGATGATGATGGTGGTGGTGGTGGTGGTGATGATGGTAATAATGAAATTAAAATAAAATATAAATTTACAGCTATATCGGAATACTGTTTTTTTTTTAAAGTTACCTTTGTATACACAAACACGTAATTATGTACATGTGTTGGTGTTTATTTGTTTACAGATAAACATGTGTGTGCATGTACATATACACATATATATATTATATGCATAAATAATTGTATATATATATATATTATATATACATGTATATAGTTATATACATATATATATATATATATAAATATATGTATCTATCTATCTCTCTCTCTATATATATATGTGTGTGTGTGTATGTATATATATATAATTATATATACATCATCATTGTCATCAACATTTAACATCCATTGTCCATGCTGGCATGGGTTGGATGGTTTAACCAGGGCTGTCAAGCTGAGGGGCTGCACCAGACATCTTTCCGATTTGGCATGGTTTCTATGGCTGGATGTCCTTCCTAATGCCAATCACTCCAAGAGCATAATGGGTGCTTTCATGTGCCACCAGCACAGGTGCCATTTGCATGACACCAATATCTGCCACAACTATGGTTTTGCTTGACTTGATGGGTCTTCTACTCATGCATGGCGCCTTGCTGAAGGTCTCAGTCATTTGCAACGAGCAAAGTAGCTAAATGTAAAACTTTGGGCATATGGCGTAGTGGTTAAGAGTGCGGGCTACTAACCCCAAGATTCCGAGTTCGATTCCAGGCAGTGGCCTGAATAATAATAATAATAATATTAATAATAACAACATCGAAAAATACCTTAGGAATGAGAACCCAGGTTCGAAATTTCTTCAAGACACCTGATGAAGGCTGGAGGGTATATCAGCCATAATTTCAAATCATCATCATCATCATCATCATTATTATTAGCAAGGTAGTGAGCTGGCAGAATCGGTAGCATGCTGGGCAAAATGATTAGCGGCATTTCGTCTGTCTTTATGTTCTGAGTTCAAACCCCACCGAGGTTGACTTTGCCTTTCATCCTTTCAGGGTCGATTAAATAAGTACCAGTTATGCACTGTGGTCGACGTGACTAACTAGCCCCCACACCCCTAAAATTTCAGGTCTTGTGCCTTTAGTAGAAAGGATTATCATCATCATCATCATCACCACCACCATCATCATGTTCATCATCATCATTATTATGGTCGTCGTTGTCCTCATCAATCATCATCATTATTTTTGAAAAAAAAAAATTTTATTTCTTTTTTTTCCAATTTTCCAATCTCTTTCTCACGTCTCTCTTTTTTGTGTTTTTTTTTTTCTTATTCCTCTTCTATTTGCTTCTTTTTTTTTTTTGTAGAACTAAGATTATAAAATAAAGACTGGGAGACAAAGACAAAGAGATAGAAAAAAAATCAGAAAAAGAACGAAAGAGAGAGAGTGAGAGAGGGAGAAAGAGAGAGGGGGAGAGCAAGAGATAGAAAGATAGAGAAAAGCTATCATCTACCTGGTACAGGAAATTCTGTTTTGTAGACCGAAAGGCAAGTACTCATTGACACTTTGTATCAGAATCATTTTTCAGCATTTGCTTTATAGCTAAAAGCTGTGGTAATTGTAAACTCAGTTTTTAGCATTCTAAATTACCAAATGGCTCTGGATCAGTTCCAGATAGAATTTCAAATCAAATCAGGACATTAGTTCTATCTGTATATAAAGTATTATTATTTTGCTTGCTTTTGTTTTTATCTTTTGTTTTGTGTATGTATGTATATTGTATATATACATATA
>NC_069003.1:30781208-30782723 GCF_001194135.2 Octopus bimaculoides
TATATATATATATATATATATATATATATGTATGTTTGTGTATATATGTATAGATATTTACATGTATATATATATATATGTGTATGTATGTATATTGTATATATACATATATATATATTTATATATATATGTGTGTGTATATATGTATATATATGAGTGTATGTGTGTGTAACACACACACGTTTTGCACATGAGTTGTTTTATTGATTTTTTTTCTTTAAAAGCCGACATTAATAGTAATAATGTTTATAATTCTTTCTGTTTAATGTTCAGCTCAATGAATCTCTCTCTCTCTCTCTCTCTATCTCCTTCCATCACTCTTTCTTTTTCTCTCTCTCTCACACCCCCTATATATATGTATATATATATATATATATATATATATACACATACATACAGATAGATAGATAGATAGATAGAGTGTGTGTGCGTGTGTGTTTGAGAGAAAAATTTGAAAATAATCATAAATTTGGAAACAAAGAAACTTTCTTAAAAATGCTTTTAAAGTAAAAAAAAAAGCAAAAAAAAATTGTAAATAAAGAAATTCTAAATTTATTTCACTTAATAACTTTGTAATTATTAATCATTATTAGCATTTTGGTAAACAGAGACTGCAAAGTCTTCTTCCTGTTTTCTCCTAAGAGCTTCAGGACTCATAAAGCTGCAGTACCCACCCACCCCACCGCCATTCCCATTGTGTATAATTGTTTTAGATTACAATACTCTCTCTCTTCTCCCCTGCACAGGATACTGGTCCATCCCTGAGTTGATTTCCCAGCTATTGCAGGAATTCATTTACAATCAAGTGGAAGTAGAGCAACAGGAAGCAAAATGTTTCACTCAAGAATACAATGCATTGCCTGATCTGGGAGTTGAAACCACAATCTTACGATTGTGAGTGCATCGCCCTAACCACTGGGCCATGTACGTTCACAAGACTGAATTTATTCTCCCATGACTATATATATGAGGTGCATTCCAGCAATTTTGAGACAGAGAAGCAGTTAGAACTGTCCTAGATTATTGTAATTTTAGTTTAACACTTTCAACTTGGAGAACTTCCACAAGGAATTCACGAAGTGGCTGGAGCACTGAAACAGATGCACTGAAATCAAAGGATCCTGTTTTGAAGGAAATTAGAGTTTTGTACTTTGAAATTGATAAATGTCTCTCCTGAAAATGTCTCAAAACTTTTAGAATATACTTCATATTTAATTAATTATCTTATGGTTCAGGTAATTCTATAAAGAATGAGAACATGAATGGGTGAACATGTAATGTAACGATGTTACAATATTACGTTACACCACTGTAATAACATTACACCGTAGCGATGCTATTATGCTACACTACTGTATTTAGTGGTTATTTAACCCTTTAGTGTTCACATTATTCTGCCAAAATTGATGCTTTTTTATCCACATTGCTTTGAACTAATCATGCATTATCTTGTAGCTATGAGATTTTGATAAGGTAGCTGCTAATTTTTAAAACGATATTGTAGGGTTGGTGTAA
>NC_069003.1:30782755-30783358 GCF_001194135.2 Octopus bimaculoides
ATGTATATACACCATTATCCTTTTCTTTTTGTCTTCGATGTCAATGTTTGTTTACATTTGACATCACAGATACGAAACATCATAACAGAAATCCGTGCTGGCTCTAATTTCTGTAGAAAAGGTGTAGAGATGGTCTTAACAAATGAATGGGTGAAGCTGGTGAAAGATGGAGACAAGGGTGAGAAGGAGTGGAAGAGGATGTGATGAGAGAGGGAGTCACAACAAAAAAAAAAAGAAAGAGAAGTATGAAGTTTCATACAGATGAAGGGGATGAGGAAGTATTGAAATGGTGGAGAAGCCCTTTCTGAAAGGGTCTGTAAGAAAGAGCTGAGGATGAATGCAAGGAGGGCAGTGAGAGACAGAGGAATGAGATGAGAGAGTAGCGTAGATACAGAGGAGGAGCAGAGGGTAAATGCTGCAAGAGTACCCCAGCCATCATCACTAACAATTGTGCCATTCTTTCATCTAACTTGCACGAGGGTGTGAAATTTCTGCAACACTGCATGTAGCTCATTAAAGCACTCTCTTGTTTTATATGTATGTATATATATATATATGTGTGTGTGTGTGTGTGTGTGTGTGTGTGTGTGTGTGTGTGTGTGT
>NC_069003.1:30783636-30783991 GCF_001194135.2 Octopus bimaculoides
ACACACACACATATATATATATATATATATATATATATATATATATATATATATATATATATATATATATATATATATATAGACACATACTTATATATCCATGTATACATACACATTATACGCACATACATACATATATATACACATATACGCACATACAGTTTTGTGCCAAAGTCGAAGAATGCTTGATATACAAACTTAGTGAAAGTACACATGATCTGCTATTTATATATATTTTATAGATAATATGCATGTGAGATGAGTGGGTGAGTGAGTGAGTGAGTGTGTGTGTGTGTGTATGCATGCGTGTGTGTGTGTGTGTGTGTGTGTGTGTGTGTGTGTGTGTGTGTGTGTG
>NC_069003.1:30784208-30786646 GCF_001194135.2 Octopus bimaculoides
TATATATATATATATATATATATATATATATATATATATGTATATATATATATACATGCATACATATATATATGTGTGTGTGTATAACATATATGTTAATATATATATATATATGCCTCTGTGTGCGTGTATATATGTAAATATTCTCTTGTTGCTACAGAACAGAGTGGAGCAAGAAAAAAAGTAAGATTGATTGAAATGGACAGAACAAAAATGTAAAAATGAAATGTCAGTGTTATACAGTCATAAAACCTATATGAAACCAAAAACATTCCATATATATATGCATATGGTATGTATGTGTGCATAGATATTCACACACACACACACAAATGCACAGGCTTTGCTGTGTGGTAAGAAGTTTGCCTCTAAACCACATGGTTCCAGGTTCAATCCCACTGTGTAGCACCTTAAGCAAATGCCTCCTATTCTAGCCCTTGTCCACCCAAAACCTTGTGAGTGGATTAGGTAGATGGAAGTTGAAAGAAGTCTGTCATATACATATATATGTATATTCCAGTCAGAGGTTTTACTATTAAGAAACCAGGACATCATTAGGGAGGTGGGGGATAGATTCGATCACTAGAGATTGCATAGGTAACAGAAGGGAAAGGAAGGTTTTGAAACAGGCGGGAAAAAGTTGAAAGAAAAAGATTCAAATTTTTCCATCTGAAATAATGTTCAGGTATTTCAAATTTCAAATTTGACTTTTAATATTTGAATTCATTTATGATTATAATCACACATCAATATGAACACAGAGTAAGTATAAAGACAATTAACAAACAATCTAAAGTGCAAACATTCAAACATCGCCACTCTCTTTCCAAATCCTGCTGCATTTCACATGAAATTTTAGTTGTCTTCATATATAAGTCAACACACCTGATTTGGGTCATAACATTTTTCATTTCCTGAGTGTCAAACTAATACACTTGCTTGTTGTTCATACACCTGTTTTCTATAAATTTCAAATATATATATATGTATATATATATATATATATATATATTTATATTTATATTTATATATATATATATATATACATATGTATGTATGTATGTATATGTGTGGGTGTGTTTCTGTTAGGTAAATAGATATAGATAGGTATTCATATAAGTGGACATATAAATACATATAAATTATATAAATATATATTTATATGTATACACACACACACAATCTCGGATGCACACACACATTATATATATTTATATTTGTTAAAGAGGACAACAAATGCTAAGGCAAGAGAAACATCTCAAGTCATATATGTTATTATTATAAGAAAAATTTAGGAAAATGTTTCTAATAATAATAATAACATATATGACTTGAGATGTTTGTCTTCTCTTGGCGTTCGTTGTCCTCTTTCACAGATATATATCTGCTATATCAGAAATCTACAATGGTTCCATAACTCCTGTCTCGGCTATGAGCTTGGAGCCCTGGTAATCCATTACAGCACTTACCCAGCGTACCTAGTCGTTTAGATCACCTGTGAACTAAACCCCCATATTTTGTATGTATATATATATCATATATATAATATATATTATATACACACACACACACACACACACACACACACATATATAATTTATTAATATATATATGATTTATACATATATATATACATATGCATATATATATATATATGATTTATACATATAATTTATATATATAATTTATACACACACACACACATATATATGCATACATTCACATGCACACATACACGCACACACACATATATGCATACATTCACATGCACACATACACGCACACATACATTTACACATATCAATGTTTTATTGATATATTAAACAAAACAACCATGTACATCATTTTTTTTTTTTACTTCTGTGTATTTGCATTCTAGAACGTATGTGTGTGTGAGAGAGAGAGAGTGAAAGAGAGAAAGAATGAACAAGAGAGAGTGAGCGAGAGAGAGAGAGAGAGAGAGAGAGAGAGAGAGAGAGAGTGCCTGTGTTTATGTATGTGTTTGCACACAAATACTAAGAGAGGCTACACCAAGAAAACAATGCTAAGAACAGGCATAAAGAAAACGTAAGAAAGGCCACAAAAAAAAACCCACAAGAGGGAAGAAGAGGTGTTTGAGGGGAAAGTCAGAAAAAATAAGTTGCATGTGCAAATATATGGCGTGTGTGTGTGTGTGTGTGTGTGAGAGAGAGAGAGACTGTCTATGGATAAATATTTATGTATGGAGTATTCATATATATGTTCGTATGTATGCACATCAGGACAAAAACATATACACTGTATGAGTGTGTTTGTGTGTGTATAGATATACATATATATATAAATATATATATATATGCACACATATATATGTACACATATATATACACATATACATGTATACATATGTATATACACACACACACACACACACACACACATATATATATATACATATA
>NC_069003.1:30786656-30787111 GCF_001194135.2 Octopus bimaculoides
GCATATATATACTACATACATACACACACATGTAAATACTTGTATAAATACACTCATATCCTTAAGCATCATACATACATACATACAAACATACATAGATGTTACATGTACACACACCCCTCACACACACACCCTCACACTCACATACACACACTCACACACATTACACACATTACTACAAAAAAAAACCTACAAAACACATCTTCATCATTTATTGATAGATATCCTGGCTTTTATCCAAAGTCGTCTCTTATAATGTTTGTTAGTTTCTACTGAGATTCTTGACTTTTTTATTTATTTGCTTTTTGCTTTTTTGGAGGTGATTTCTTTTTTGTTTTGTTTTTTTACTCTTTTGGTTATTGTTTGTGTGTTTGTATATTTTAGATTTATTTGACTTTGGCATTTCATACCAATGGAATACATACATACGTATATATATATATATATATATATAT
>NC_069003.1:30787569-30791388 GCF_001194135.2 Octopus bimaculoides
AATAATAATAATAATAATAATAATAATAATAATAATAATAATAATAATAATAATAATAATAATAATTATTATTATTATTATTATTATTATTATTATTATTATTATTATTATTATTATCATTATTATTATTATTATTATAATTATAATTATTATTATTATTATTATTGAGTGAGAGACCAATGCATGCCATCAAAGTGACATTGGGGTACAACTATATAAACCCCAGTTTACCCATCATGAGTACCCGTTTGATAAAGGTACACCAGGCACATGCATCACAACCATATGTGCATGACAAGTTGACCTTGTACCAAAATGAACAGAACATGACCTTGCTACTGGGGCTCTGTATTTTCGTCAGGCTGAGTAGCTCATCCAGCTCAAAAGGTCCCTGAATAAGGGCAGTTTAAAGATGATGGACAAAACCATCCATGTTTCCAGAGGTGAATTATCCAGACCCCAAAGAATTCCTCTCAACACATGGCTATGATGCTCCCCCGCTACTTCTGCTCCTGATCAGAGATGCACATATCGTCAGCCACTAAGGGACATGCTCAACTGGTTAAGGTGAAACAACTGACAAGCAAATCTGTGGTATTGAGCAGAATATCTGCTGTAGCCCATCTTTTCATACCAAGACAACACAATGTACATGATAACATATCTCATCAGTTAAGATCAAAAGCTATGAGAACAACTGCCTGGTAATGCATTAAATAACAGTTTGATTCAGTTTCATGCAACTCAAAATGTCATAGGCTCAGTACACTTATCAGGCTTATAATGTATGTGTCTGTGACATACATACATGCATACATACATGCATGCATAGACTGAATGCTTTTCAGTTGGTAGACTACATACAAGTCATCACTATTTAGTCAGTAACTTCACAGAGCATTTCAGCGTCTGAGCTTGCAACGCACTTGATGTATATTCCTACAAAACTATAACATCCTAGAAAAACAGGCACTAAAAAGTAACGACGTAGATGATGATGATGATGATGATGACGATGATGCTGATAATGATGACAACGACAAACCGCCCCTCCCCCCCCACCAACGCTTACCATAACAACGACTGTGAAAGCTGGTTGCCTGGAGGTAAAACAAAAGTAACTAACAACCTTATGCTGCCTTTGTTTTCTCAAGCTGTCAAATGAATGGCTCTGATTTACATACAAAACCATTATCATTTCCCTTTGAGCAATTGTGAGGAAAATTAGGTGTAAAATAAATATCATGTTTTGATTTCTGAATAAATATATTCTTTAATGTTTCACAATATCGTTTACTTTACGAAAAATCTGCAGAATCCAGTTGGATTCTTCAAATGAATCATGTAATGCTTCTAAATGAATGTATGTTATACTGAATTCCCAAAAGCATTTGTACATTGTTGAATACAACATGTATGTATGTAGGTATATGTGTGTGTATGTATGTATGTATGTATGTATGTATGTGTGTGTGTATGTATGTCATTGTTCAGTATTATTTCAAGATTTCTTACCAATAGAGAAAGACCCGGTTTCTAACCGAGATCCAAGGTTCCTTCAATGGAGTTTCTACATCAACAGGGTATTTTCGTTTGTTTGTATGTATGTATGTATGTCTATGTGTATGCATACATTTGTGTGTATATATATATATGTATATGTAGCATGTATTTATGCATGCATTTATATATGTATGTACATATGTAGGCATGTGCATATATAAGTATGTGCACATGTATGTATGTTTTATGTATGTATTTATATATACATGTATGTAAGGAATTATGTATGTATGCATGTATGTGTATATGTATGCATGTATGTGTATATGTATGTTATTATTCAGTTTTATTTCAAGATTTCTTACCAATAGAGAAAGAGCCGGTCTCTAACCAAGATCCAAAGTTCTTCATTGGAATTTCATCATCAACAGGCTATTTTTGCATGTATGTGCATATATGTGCAGTATTTGTAGTCACTGCATGTACAGATCTGCATGTTTTGTTTTATGTATGTATTTTCATGTGTATAGTAGCATGTCTAAACATGTGCATATAACTTAGATGGTAAGCTTCTGGAAAGTTTTACAGATGTTTACAGTTCCAGTGATGGCTTGGATGTGATATCTTCAAATCAGCTTTCTTCTTTCTGATTTTGAGAGGCCTAAGTTCTCAAGACTGGTATTTAGCCAATGTGTTACATATCTCAGTGCACCAATAATTGCAGGTAAAAACCTCAACTTGAAATCTGGATAGAGTAACCGCAGATTTCTCAATATTTCAGCATAGATATTTTCTTTCACTCTGATCTTTTAGTTTTATGTTAACATCCACTGCACAGCTGATTTGCACAGCTTCACACAGTTTCCCATCTCTATCCCAAATCACAATGTCAGGTCTATTATGTTTGCATTTCATTGAGGTTTTCACAGGGACATTCCACCAGCACTCCTTATTATGTGTGGCTATGGCTTCTACTACAGGGTGTCCACAAAGTCTGGGTACTTGGGGATTAACACATACTTTAAGAAATTATTATTTCTTATATTTAATCGTTTATGTTATGATTTTATTTACTCCATGTACCCAGACTTTGTGGACACCCTGTATACTGCAGCTTCTTATTTTTTAAGTCTGTCGGTATGTATTTTCGTACATACATATATGTCATCATCATCATCATCGTCATTTAGCGTCTGCTTTCCATGCTGGCATGGGTTGGACAGTGGACTGAAACTGGTATGCTTGGAGGGCTGCACCAGGTTCCAATCTGATTTGGCATGGTTTTCTATGGCTGGATGCCTTTCCTAATGCCAACCACTCCAAGAGTGTAATGAGTGCTATTTACGTGCCACCTGTACGAGTGCCAGTTATATGACGCCAGCACTGGCCACAACAATGATTTCCCTTGGCTTGATAGGTCTTCTCAGCATATCGCTAGTGGTCATGGTTACTTATCACTGGCCCCCATAAGGCCCAATATTTGAAGTGTGTCTTTTAAGTATCACTGGCACAGGTGCCAGTGTGATTTTTCTTTGAGTTTTATTTAAATTTTTCAAGAACCTTCTACCCTATTCTTGCCTAAAATGAAACACCATAGAATTAGACCCAAAAGCCAAATGTTAAAGAACATCCATGCTTATGAAGAAAATTTCTTATTCTCATAACAACAGTTTCCCTGTTTCTTTGAGATTTCTATAATATCACTTCTAATACTGCGCCATCAAAACAAACTGTGGTAGTTCTTGTGACACAACTGTAACACACACACACACACACACACACATGCATGCACACACACACAGAGTACACAATAACCATCAGCAAAGCAATTGTAAATAGAAATAAAAATGGGGCGATGACATTTTGGAAATAAATGAATATTTAATTTTCCATTAAGCTGATTTATGTAAATACAGTGTAACATAACATCTTGAAAATGAATGAAATATTTAATTTCTAAAATGAGCTGATTCTGCAAATGCAGTGCATTGCATACATTAAGACATAAACACACTCACAAGCACACACACACACATGCACACGCACACAAAGTGTGTGTATGCATGCATAATTGTTTGTGTGTGTATGTATGCACACACACACACACACACAAGCATATATAGATGAATAGATACATACATATGTATATATATATGTACATATATATATATGTATGTATGTATATATGTACATTATATATATTTAAAACGTTAAACAATGATGATGATGATATATAATATATATACATTTATATATAAATATGTGTGTGTATGTATATATATATATGTGTGTGTGTGTGTGTGTGTATATATATAT
>NC_069003.1:30791743-30794243 GCF_001194135.2 Octopus bimaculoides
ATATATATATATATATATATATATATATATATATATATAGATGTATACTTATGCATAAATGTGTATGTGTATGTGTGTGTGTGTGTATATGTATATGTATTATATGTGTGTATGTGTGTATGTATATGTATGTTTGTTAGCATGTTTGTGTTTGTATAAATATATATATATATATTAATGCACACACACATTATATTACATATATACATATATAGTTATAAATGAGAGAGAGAGAGAGAGGGAGAGTGAGGGAGAGAGACTCACACCCATTATACACACATATATAACCAGCAAGCAGCTTCTGGCTTTGTGATAAAGCTTTGAGCCAAATCTTGTTGCCAGGCAACTATTAGCATGGAATAGGAATAGAGAAGCTGTGTTTCATTTAATCAATTCTTTGGAATCACCTAATGAACAAGTTTATTGACTAGAAAGCTCATTTATAAGATACTGCATAAATTATAACATACTGCATAAATTATTCTAATGAGATCTAAAATTGACAGGTGGAAGCCATCCACCAGTGGTACTTCAAACACTGATGTATTGGTTGGGGTCAGGGCAAAACATACACATAAATATATACATATTCATGGACACACACACACACACACACACACATGAATATAGACACATGCTATCATATAATATCCTGTAATATACGCACACATATAACTAACTGGCACTCTGGTGGTTATGATGAGAAGGGTTCCAGTTGGTCTGAGGACCGATCAATGGAAAAGCTTGTGAAACTGACACGGAAGTGGCTGAGTACACCACAGTAGATTTCAGGAAGATTCAGCGTGACACAAAGTGTGGCAAGGCTGGCCCTTTGAATTACAGGTACTACTCTTTTTTGCCAGCTGAGTGGACGGGAGCAAAGCAAAATAAAGTGTCTTGCTCAAGACCACAATGTGGTGCCAGGAATTGAACTGACAACCATATCATTATGAGCCAAATGCCCTAACTACTAAGCCATGAGCTGTCCCATACACACATACATACATAGATAGATATTATATATATATTAGAAATATATAGTATACATCACATATATATATATATAAATTAAATTTAAATGTTGAAGTGAATCTAACGGATTTTGTGTGTTATTTTAAATGGCTTATAAACACCTTCCACCCTGCAATTGTATATATATATATATATATATATACATATATATATATATATATATATATATATATATATATATATATATATATATATATATATGTATATATATATGCTTATGGACACACATACACACACACACACACACATATATACATACATGTATATCATATATATATGTCAGTATGTGTGTGTGTATTCATATAGCTTCATATATATATATATATATATATATATATAATCACACACACATATAAAGTTGACCTGAGTGGAAATTGAACTCAGAGCATTCAAATAGACAAAATACCACTCAGCATTTTACCTGGCATGCTAATAGTATCTATACATACATACATATATATTGTATTTATAATGTTTCATTTGTGTATCTGGTTTGAAAGATACTTTATGCAAATTCATGTGCTGAAACAAATTGTTTTATGTAGGGAGGGTCATTATGCCAATATTAACACACGCACTGGTTCAATTCCACTCTTATTATTAATCAATTGGTTAAATATCCAACTAACTAATTGATTGATTAATAATAAAGGAGTGGAACTGAACCAGTGCTCGTGTTAATATTTGCATAATGACTCCACCTAGATACAACGAAATATTTTGATAAAGTTTTCATTATTTTTCAGATTTAACTGGATCAACAGCTGTGCAGCTTGAAAGAAAAATGTGGTAACATAAGCATTAAACACACCAACGAGAGTGTGACCACACCTGTCGTCCATCAAAGAGTCTCTGTTGATGTCATAGTGTTTTTGCCTACTAGCACAACATAATCCATAACTTAGTGGGCCCTCAATGTTGAAGATTTTGACAATAGCTGGGTCACCTGACTGGCAGAATATAGTTTTTTTCTGTAAGAAGTAGAACAGTAAACATTGCAGTCAGGTAGGATAAAATCTAGGGCAAAGCACATGTGTCAAGCAGTAACATATCATATGAAATGTAATATATCCTTTTGCCTTTTCCTTGTTTCAGCCATTCAACTGTGGCCATGCTGGAGCACTGCCTTGAAGTGTTTAACCAACTCCAACACTTTTTGTTTTTGTACGTCTGGTACTTATACTATTTGTAATCTTTGACTGAACTGCTAACGTATAGAGATGGAAACAAACCAACACCGGTTGTCAAGCGATCGCAGTGTAATAAACAATCAAAAGGAACACACACATACACACACACACATGCACCGACGGATACACACACACACACGCACAGACAGACACACACACACACACACATGATGAGCTTCTTTCCGTTTCTGTCTGTCGAGGCTTTGGTTAGTCTGAGACTGTGCCACACAGTAGGACTGAACCCGAGGCCACATGGTTGGGAAGCAAGATCCTTAACT
>NC_069003.1:30796312-30796498 GCF_001194135.2 Octopus bimaculoides
AGAGAGAGAGAGAGAGAGAGAGAGAGTCAGAGAGAGAAATAGATAGATAGAGAGTTGGACAATGAGAGAGAGACAAAGACAGGGAGAGAGTCAAAGGCAGAGAGAGAGAGAGTCAAAGGCAGAGAGAGAGATAGATAGATAGATAGATAGATAGATAGATAGATAGATAGATAGATAGATAGATAG
>NC_069003.1:30797582-30804526 GCF_001194135.2 Octopus bimaculoides
GCACTTGTGCCCACGGCATGTGTAAGGACTTCCGAGCGAGATCGTTGCCAGTGCCCCTGGACTGGCTCTTGTGCAGGTGGCACATAAAATACACCATTTTGAGCGTGGCTGTTGCCAATACCACCTGACTGGCCTTCGTGCGGGTGACACGTAAAAGCACCCAGTACACTCTCTGAGTGGTTGGCGTTAGGAAGGGCATCCAGCTGTAGAAACTCTGCCAAATCAGATTGGAGCCTGGTGTAGCCATCTGGTTTCATCAGTCCTCAGTCAAATCGTCCAACCCATGCTAGCATGGAAAGCAGACGTTAAATGACGATGATGATGATGATAGCACGTAAAAAGCAGCTCTCACACATTGGGCCTCATGGAGGTGACGTGGCCAATGTCGGTGGCATGTAAAATGCACCTTTCAAGTATTGGGCCTCATGTAGGCAATCACAAATGATGAAGACATGTGGCATTATGCCGTACTTGAGAAGAAGACCCATCAAGCCAAATGAAATTGTAGTCATGGCAGATATTGGTGCCATGCCACTAGCACCCATGCTGGTGGCACGTAAAAGCACCCATTCCACTCTCAGAGTGGTTGGTGTTAGGAAGGGCATCCAGCCATAGAAACCATGCCATATCAGACTGGAGTCTGGTATAGCCCCTCAGCTCACCAGCCCTGGTTGAACCATCCGACTCATGCCATCATGGACAATGGATGTTAAATGATGATGATGATGATGACATATCTCTATCTTTTACTTGTTTCAGTCACTTAACTGCGGCCACTCTGGGGCAATGCCTTGAAAATTTCGTTGACCTCGGTACTTAGTTGATTTGACTGTAGTACTTGTTTTTTTAAAGCCTGGTACTCACTCTATTGGTCTCTTTTGCTGAACCATTAATTTACAGGGATGTAAACATACCAGCACAGGTTCTCATTACACACACACATACACACACACACACACCACATACATGTGTGTGTGTGTGTGTGTGTGTGTGTGTGTGTGTGTGTGTACATGTAGATGAGTGTGTGTGTGTGTGTGTACATGTAGATGAGTGTGTGGGGGAGTACCTCTTTGTATTTATACATAAATTTTATACATATTTGACACAAATCGAATACACATGAGGAATAAATATTAAGCATGGCATAAATACACGGACAAAATACTGTTTGGAATAGAAATTTTGTCTTGGACAAAAGCTGATAGTTCCTTTTGTTGGTTTTTTTTTTTTTTAACAGTATGCAAAATCTCATTAACATGTGACTCTATTCACTACGATAATTCTGTTACTAATGTACATTTTCGGTATTGTTATACATTTTAAAATGTAAAATGTATGAGCACTTAATACATATATGCATACATATATGTGTGTGTGTGTGTGTGTGTGTGTGTGTGTGTGTGTGTATATATATATATTTTATCCCTATATATATATATATCTCTCTCTCTCTCTATATATATATATATACACACACATATATACATATAGGTAGATAGTTACATTGATAGAAAGATCAATAGGTAAATAATACATCTATATATAAGTACGTTTGTGCCTGTGGGAATGTTTATGACTGTTTGCCTTGACATTGTACAATATTTGTCAACTAATGGGGTTATTTGTTTGCTTTCTCTTCTCTGTCTTTCTCTTCTCTCTATCTCTCTCCCTCTCTCTCACACACCTCACACACACATGCATGTATACAAACACATACATATCATATATCATCATTGTCATTGTTTTAACATCTACTTTTCTCTGCTTGTATGCTTCAGGCAAAAGCATGTTGGGGTAATGTGGCCGGGCAGAAGTGGCAAGAGTTTATGGGGAAGAGTAAACAAGAGTGAAGAATGATTACTGGACAAGGGTGGAGGAGTGGTTGTTGATGAATATATGTTGCTGAGAAGAGTGGGAAGGTTAGGTGATGACTGGCAGTATCGAAAAGGTGAAGACCAGTAGATTACTAGTAATATAGTAGTTAGGTGAAGGATGAGAGAAAGGGAGATGGCCGTAGGTGGTGTATGACTAGATTGCAAGTATGTGGGAGAGTAAGAGAAGTACAGTGATGTGGGGTGGATTAACAAATGGTTCAAGGGAGATAATGAAATACTTGGTAGCAAAGAAAGATGATCTGTGTAAAATAGGGGCAGAGAGGGTGGATATATATGTAATGTGTATCAGTATGTATATGTGCGATATTTCCACATTAAATTCTGATACCTTTATAATGTATAACATCTGAAAAATATTTGTAGAAAATTTCATTGAAAAATACCAATTTTTATGAAAGTTATGAGGAAACAAAGTCAACTTGTATGAATTGTGTGAAACTTTTCTCACCACCTCCAAAATCATTTTCACAACAATTTCATTTATAATCGTAATCTACACCATCTAAAAGGGATTTTCAGAAAATTTCATTGAAAAGATAGCCATTTTTATGAGAGTTATGAAGAAACGAATTTGATTCGTATGTAAGTTATGAGGAAACAAATTCAACTCATTTGAAAGTTGTGAGGAAACAAATTGAGGATGCACACTTGTGTGAGTATAACATTTTAGGTATGATGGATAGATGGATGGCAAAAGAAAAGAAAACGGTAATGGGTGAGTAAGTGATGGCACAACAAAGGATGATCATCTAATTTGTTGTCTTTCTCTCATTTCAGCAGCATCAGAATACTGTAGTATTTAGACAAGTGATGAAGGGATCGATGATAAAGAAATGAGAAGGTAGTGGAGCTGGCATGACAAGGATAAACTGAGTAAGTGGCCCAGATTTTATACATATTATACTGCTATAGCATCAGTTTTGTCATGACATGTGGGGTCTTGATTATACGAACTTTCTCAATTCTTTGTTATATCTCCTGGATTACATTCTGTGGCAACGGAATACTGTCAGACCTTACAAAATTCTGTTCAGTTTGTGTTGAGAGAAGGTTCACGTTGGCACAGCTACTATATGAATGAGTTGTAATGTTTGATTCCATGCAAGAATCACTGCTGCTGTTGTTGTTACTATAGCTATCTTCAAAATTACTTGTTTGAGTGTTTGGAATGTTTTTTTTTCTTAATATTATTATTATTAATTAATTGTCCACTAAACTGTTTATTCCCCACCCTTCGTTTTGTTTATTCTTGTGTATCCTTCGATTTCATGTTAGTTTTGCATTTGCTGTTGCATATACATATTTAGTAGCCATTTTGGATGTGAAAACACATTGTATGCAAATGAATAGATTTTAAACGCTTGTAAAACAAATCATTTCTTTTTTTATGTACCTCCTGGGTATTGAGGTCAAACTTTCTTTAGTAATTATAATCCTTTCTTTTTTTTTCCCTTTTTCTGCAAGTAGTTTAAAGAAAATTTATTTTTCGTAATCCTTGAATAGATAAAATGTGTGTCAAACGAAAAAAATGGATGAAGTCTTTCCACTATCAGAGTCAAATATAATGATGAGGAGGAGGTAGAGAAGGATGAGGATGGTGATTATGGATGAGGAAGAGAAGGATGACGATGATGATTATGATTATGGTGATGGTGATGATTATGGTGATGGTGATGGTTATGGTGATGATGATGTTAATGATGATGTTGATGATGATAATGACAATGACAACGACAATGATGACGATGATAATGGAGAAGTTGATGGTGATGATGACACGAACGATCATGATGATGGTGATGATAACAGAGAAGGTGATGGTGGTGCTGCTGCTGCTGATGATGATGATGATGACAATGATGATGATGATGAAGACGATGATGAAGATGGTGACGACGATGACAACGACAACGATGACGATGACAACGATGACGAGGATAACAATGAATTTTTTAATCGAACAGTCATTGTCAGCTCAATGCCTCCTCTTCCCTACCAACTTTCTCCACATATTTTTTTTAAAGTAGATTTTCTTCTTAATTTTCTTTTTTTCTTTTTCTTTTTATATATTTTTGCAGTTCCTCAGTTCTGCATTTTTGTTTCTATTCTGAATTTTTCCTTCCACCTTTTTTTTTTTTACTTGATTTATATTTGTTGCTGTTGTTGTTGTCTGGTTTATTATTCTCTCTCCAATATAATATTGGCGACCACACTGCATTACGCCAGACCAGTCCCAACCATGCTGCAGCGTGCTTGCTTTTTACATTGTACACGATGGACCAAAACCCCTACACACTTTGCCCTGCTTCTTTCGCTCTCTCTCTCTCTTTCTCTCTCTCCCTCTCTCTTTCTCTCTCTCCCTCTCTCTTTCTCTCTCTCCCTCTCTTTCTCTCTCTATTTCTCACTCTGTTTCTCTCTTTATTTCTCTCTCGCTTTCCCTCTTTCTCTCTCTTTCTCTTTGTCTGTTTGTCTGCCTGTCTGTCTGTCTCTTTCTCACTCTGTTTATCTTTCTCTCTTTTTTCTCTCTCTCTTTCTCTCTTTTTCTCCTTCTCTCTCTCTCTCTCTGTTTCTTTCTCTCTCTCTTTCTTTCTCTCTTACTCTTTCTCCCTCTGTCTCTCTCACTCTGTTTGTCTGTCTGTCTGTCTGTTCGTCTCCTTCTCGCTCTTTCTCTCTCTCTCTTCTTTCGTTGCTGAACCAGGAGAAAGAAAGGAAGAAGTAGCCAGACATACAAAGATAAAGAGAAAAGAACTCCAAAGAGAGAGAGAGAGTAAAAGATATACAGAAAAAGAAAGATAGATAGATAGAGAGAGAGAGAGAGAGAGAGAAGATAGTGATGGGGAGGAAGGGACTCTGTCAGAGAATTAAAAAACATATAAAGAAATCCCGAACAAAAAAAATATAAAACCAGCTAATACAAAAACAAAAATAAAACCCATTTTATATTCAGTTATGTTTTTAGAATGAAATATAATCTTATTCCCAGTTGAATATAAATAAATAAACAAGCAGATCAGTAAAGAAAAGAAAAGAAAAAGGAAAAAAAAAAATCAAAACCCCAAAGCAATAATAATAATGATAATAACAACAACAACAACAACAACAACAACAACAACAGCAATGGTGTTTTTTTTTTTCGTTTTGCCACAAGGGCAACTGTATGGAGGGGTTTATTAGAAGGACAAGTTACAAAAAAGTTGGGCAGTTTGGGTCAAGAGTGCAAAATTAGGCATGCAATTATAATGATGATGATGAGGAGGAGGAGGAGGAGGAGGAGGAGGGGGTGACGATGATGATGATGATGATGATGATGAAGAAAATGATAATGATGATGAGGGCGATGATGATGAGGGCGATGATGATGAGGGCGATGATGATGATGATGACACTGATGATAATGAGGATGATGATGAGAATGATGACGATGACGACAGTGGTGGTGATGATGACAACAACAATGATAATGATGATGAGGATGATGACAACAAGGATGATGATGATGATGATGACGACGACGATGGTGATGATGATGACAACAACAATGATAATGATGACAATGACGACGACGACAACGACGATGATGACGGTGGTGATGATGACGATGATGATGAAGACAATGCTAATGGTGTTCCATATACCAATTTATCTTTAGTTGAAGAATGTCATGGTTGGAACTATTTTCTCTTAAGATATGGCAAATTTATTGTGGCAACGTGACTTGCAGAAAATATCAATCCTGATTTTTTTAAAAAGATATTTAACATCATTACTGGCATAAACAGGTAATTTAATTTCACAGTGAAAGGGTTAAGGGACCTTGACAAACCTGTGATCAAAGACACTTCAACCATGACTGTCCTACTTTTTTTTTTACTAGTTACACTGAATTCAAGACCACATGATCCAATGTCTCTTATTTTTACTTTAGCCCTTTCACTGCAAAAATCAGATATATATCCTATCAAAATTTCATTACCCTTAACTGCAGAAAGCAGTTTTATTCACCAATCTATCTTTTGCTGGGGAATGTCATGCTTGGAACTATTTTCTGTTGAGACATGTCAAGTTAATTGAGGCAACATGACTTGCAGAAAATATCAATTCTAACTTTTGGTAGCTATTTAATATTATTACTGGAATAAACCATGAAATATAATTTTGAAACTAAAGGGTTAATACAACACATCTACACACAAACCATGCGTATTTATTCATTCATCTGAATAAGTCTTCTGTAATTGCATGGGTTAAACAGGGAGTTAGTTAAAGCAAGTTTTTATGGGTGTATTCTCTTCCTCTTACCAATTCATTCCTAGTTTTTTTCCTAGCTTCAAGTAAGTGATATTTTTATTCACAGAGCTTTCCAAAGAGCAGAAGGACTGGTCTTGATATCTCAACAACATCGTTATTTTGCTTAATAACTGATGTCACAGCTTAAACAAGACTTTAATTTGAATTAATCAATGAAGGCTTTTATTCATAGAAGCTATTTTATATTTCCTCTCTATTCTCTATTCTCTCTTTCTCTCTTTCTCTGAATATCTGATGAAGTTGATGCATCCCACATACATGAAACTTTAAGTAATGTGCAATAAATCAAGTGTGATAAAATGTATGTATGTATGTTTCTATTTAAACATACATACTTATGTATATATGTTTATGTATGTGTGTGTGAAGATGCATGATTCAGTAGTTAGAGCATTGGATAAAAAAAAATAATCCACAACTTTCAGTCTCAATAAACCACTATGGTTCCTGAAAGTTGTTCTTTTATATTTAGTACGGATTGCTTGAAGCTAACTTTCTTCCTACACCTCGATCCCTGGATCACTATGCCAGTACCGCCTGACTGGCTCCCGTAGGATTTTCGAGCGAGATCGTTGCTAGTGCCCCTGGACTGGCTTGTGCGGGTGGCACATAAAAGACACCATTTCGAGCGTGGCCGTTTTCGTGCGGGTGACACGTAAAAGCACCCACTACACTCTCTGAGTGGTTGGCGTTAGGAAGGGCATCCAGCTGTAGAAACTCTGCCAAATTAGACTGGAGCCT